>NC_133664.1:38334955-38634955 GCF_037893015.1 Macrotis lagotis | reverse complement strand
TTCTACTCCTTGGACATTACTGAGCTCAGGGGATAGAAAAACTTATTGTGTGATTAGGTTGAACCCTGCGGACCTGGTCTTGTCTTTGTTCTTGACTCTTTCTGCAAATGTTCGATTAATGTCAAAGAATGCCTTCTACTTTACTCCAAGGACCAGCTTTTGAAGGTTGTGTGGTAGCTGTAGATTCAGGACTTAGCTGCACTGAGAATGCTGGTGGGTTATTCTATATCAGTGTGTGGACTCAGGTGTCCCTTTCTGTTTGAGTTTGACCCCTGGTCCAGTCCAGCCCTCCTGTTTTAAATAAGAGACCATTGCTGCCCAGAGAGGCAACTTCTCCAGGGTGACACCAAGGACAATCCCCTGGATTGGGGCCCAGGACTTACTGCTGAGCCCAGATCCAGCCCCATTTTTTCCCCCCACATGATGGAGTGGAAGGAGCAGCATGTTTGGAGTCAGGAAGACCTGGGTTATAACCTTGCTTTTGCTACATCCTCCTGAATATGTCACCCTGGTGTCTGAAATTGGGTGGGGAGTGCTCACCCTGATGGACCCTAGCTCCAGGGGTCTGAACATAGGAAGTCCCATTTACAAAATGCTATAAAATTTGCAGTCTTTTCTTGCCACACTCTTTTGAAGCAGTGGCTCCAAGAATCACTTCTTCATTTTGTTGAAAATTACATAGACATTTAGCCACTTGACTCCTGACTTCCCTGAACCATATTGCAGACCTTGGTCTCCTCCTTCCCATTTTAGTACTTTTTTCACTACACAATATTGCTCATTATTTAAAAAGACTTTGATTTCCATCTGCTGTCAGAAGGCATATGTATGGGGATAGATTTCACCCCTCTTACTAGTTTGATTTCCTGATAAGGGATGCTAGGACCCTGGCCCAATTATTTAGAAGTTAAATAAGACATTAAAGAGAACATGCGTTTTTGAAAATGGCAACTGCTGTCTATTCTGATCCAGTTCTTGAGGTCCACCTAGCTTAGGGATGGATGAAGAGAGAGGGAAGGAAGAAGCCAGTGGTTTCTGCTGACTAGACAAGCATCCTGTCTTCCCTATTCCTTGGCCTCGTTTCAGGTCTGATTCTAATTGGCCCCTGAGCTCTTGGAAGTCACCAGGGCCATTGCTCACAACTGTTCCCATCTGTCTTGGCCTCCTTGGGGATCAGTTGAGAGATAATGAGTCAACTTCCAAGTAATTTTGAGATTCTAGAGAAGATACAGAAAACAGTATTATTGTTTAATAACTTGACTACTTAGCATGTTGTTGTATCACCACCTGAATGATTTCAGAGCTTGTATGCTTTTAAAAATCTATACATACCTATATTCTGTAAGAGTCTCTGGATGTATTTCTATAGCTAGAAAACATGTGAAACAGGATTCAAATGTCAATGAGGAATGGAAGAGTATGTTTGGGTCACTGGAACCAGCTCACATCCCCCAGGCCCTTCCTAAAGGGCATGGGCCATCAAGTGATCAGGAAACCACTCAGACGGGCAAACCTCTTCGTTCCGAGTCTTCAGCTGGCCTCGGGATAACCTTGTCATCCTCTCCACAGGTACTGTGAAAACATTTATGTGTTCTTCTACCCTTTTTTTGTCTAATAAGTCAAAATTAGACTCTACTGGAACTTCTTGGAATGTCATGACTTCTGATTATATATTGACTTAGAGGATCCAGATTAAGGAGTTTGTAGGTAATTGGGAACCACAGAATGTTTTTGAGCAATACAATAAAATCAACAGATCTGCTCCCTGTAAAGATTCTGCTTTTAGTTTTGTCGAGGGCAGATCAGAGGGACCAGGTAGGCTGCCATTATGAGGTGCCTCTTTGAGCGGAAAGAGGTGGATACAAGAAAGGCTGTGTGAGTAGAATCACCACAACTGTGAGATTGTTTTATTATGTCAGTGAAGAAGTCATCACTGAGATTTGGAACCGAGTGACTGGTTCATACGGAAATAGATAGTCACGAAGACTTGAGTTTAAATCCTGCCTTAGACACTTTCTGGATATTACTGAACCTCTCTTTGTCTCAGGGTCCTCACCTGAGGGTGAGAGCCCTCCTTCATTGGGTTGTCATGGGGCTCAAATGAGATAATCTTTGTAATGTTTATTAGCATAGTGCCCAACTTGTAGCAGATGTTGCTTTAGTGCTTGTTTCATTGACTCCCCAGGAGGTTAGTGATGCCCTTCCCTGAGACAGGCATGTTGGGAAAAAGAGCAGGTGGAGCAGGGTAGGAGTAATGATTTCTGTTTTGAATATGTTGGGTTTCTCCTGCCAGCAGCACACCCAGAAAGAGACATCTAGTAGGGTAGTGAAGTGTGCATGACAAACTTCCTGTGAACTGATGCAAAGAGAAATGAGCAGAACCAGGAAATCAATAGACAAAGAACAGTGACCACAAAAGGGAAATTGAATGTTTTAAATTAATAATTTTAATTAATAATTGTGCTTAATAATGCACAAGATTAGTCTTGATATGGGAAGATATCTTCTGTTCCACTCTTTTGCAGAGATTGAAATTCATGGATGTTGAACATTGCTTGCAATGACAGATTTTTCTCATTATGTTGATAACTTTGCTGAATTTTTTTTCCTCTTTTTTTTCCCTTTAAAAAACAACAACCTTGGGGCGGCTAGGTGGCACAGTGGATAGAGCACTGGCCCTGGAGTTAGGAGTACCTGAGTTCAAATCCAGCCTCAGACACTTAATAATGACCTAGCTGTGTGGCCTTGGGCAAGCCATTTAACCCCATTTGCCTTGCAAAAACCTTAAAAAAAACAACAACCTGGAGACAGCTAGGTGGCTCAGTGGATAGAGCACTGGCCTGAAGACAGGCAGACCTGTTCAAATCCGACCTCAGATGTTTAATAATTACCTAGCTATGTGACTTGAGCAAATCACTTAACCCCATTGCCTTGCAACACCCCCCCCCAAAAAAAACTAACCACCTTTGTTTTGAGGGATGGTTATTTGAGAGGAATTGGGGAAAGGAATACAGGGAAAGTTAGGTGATATAAAACAAAATAAAAATGAATTTAAAAAAACTAGCGTATGATTGGAATTTAGGAGAGAGATTAGGGTGGAGATTTAGATTTGGACATCATCTGCATAGTAATAATTCTTAAAATCCTAGTAACAGATAAGCTTAATTGAGAATTTCTTGTCCTAATGACAACACAGGTCTTTCCCCTCCAAATTAACATGTATAGAACTGGTTTCATTTGTTGTTTGTCCCTTACGAATTCACTTTGATTTGGATGTTTGTTTCAAGGATGCAAATTGCAACCTTACCATCCATTCCTGCCCATGTTGCACAGCCTTTTTCATAAATATACTGGGAGTGCGGAGGGGTCTGTTGTTGAGGTCTTGTCTTACTTTCTCTGATATCATGTAGATTCTGAAGCATGAATAATTTATTTCTAGAACCTTCTACATGAAAGTTTATAGACCTTTTCAGTATCTCAGTCATGCATAACCCAAATGTTGTTTTGTGCATGATTCCCAGGCTCCTGAAGCATCAGCCATCCAAACTAGGAAGCCTACTGGACAGGTGTTAAGCAGCACTGTTTTACCTTCCACCTACCAAATCCGGGTCACGACCTGTAAGACAGAACTTCAGCAACTGGTCCAGCAGAAACGAGAGCAATGTCATGCAGAAAGGATAGCCAAGCAGATGATGGAGAATGCAGAGTGGGAGAGCAAACCACCGCCGCCAGGTAAAATGGTCTGATCTCCACTGTTTTCTGCCCTGGGGGATCTTCCCAGCTTGGTGAAGGTGACCTTCATTCTTTACAGGGGAAATTGTTTTTAGAAGTGCCAAATAGGGGTGGCTGGGTGGCGCAGTGGACAGAGCACCGGCCCTGGAGTCAGGAGTACCTGAGTCCAAATCTGGCCTCAGACACTTAGTAATTACCTAGCTGTGTGGCCTTGGGCAAGCCATTCAACCCCATTGCCTTGCAAAAACATAAAAAAAAGTGCCAAACATACTGATATTATAGATGAGTTCTGAATTTTAACTTGGGAAATTGGTATTTTGGGCTCTACAAGTATGATCAGATACTGCTTTTAGATTTTTTTGGAATTTTTTTTTTCTTAGCTTTTTGCCCAAGGCCACACAGCTAGGTAATTACTAAGTGTCTGAGGTCAAATTTGAACTCAGGTACTCCTGACTCCAGGGCCGGTGCTCTGTCCACTGTGCCACCTAGCCACCCCTTGGAATATGTTTTTAACCTGAAAATAACCCTGAGAATAGATTGCATAAATCTGTATTTACCTGGATATATAAGGGGATGTGACCATTTGTGGATCCTTGAGTATGCCATTAGGAAAGAGGTGGAGCTTCAGACTTCTATGGTCAGCACTACTTCCAGATTCTGAAATTGCAGACTGGTGTGTCCTGGTGGTTCAGGAATGATAATCATCTCTCTGAATTTAGGCTGATGTTTGTAATGTCAATTTTGTGATCCCTTACTTTAGAATCAGACATAACTCATTTTGAACTAATAGTCAATTCATTATTTAATGGTCTCTCTTGATGAAGGTCCTTTTATACTTAGCCAGACTTAAGGATTTCATTTATTCAGCAAGCAAATCTGTCCAATTTTGAGGTTCAAGAAGTATGCCACTGCAGCTTGCTTTTATAATTTACTTCTTTGAGTGCTTCCATGGAAATATTAAGTTGTTTTTTCTTGCTTGAGGGGCTTGTTCAATGTATACTGCAGATTGTCTTCACTTGGAGATTCTGATTGCTTATTTAAACCTAGCACATTCTGCATGCAGAGCAAATCCTGCTCCTCGTTTTCAAATTATAAGCCAAGAACTCCTGGGGGTGGAGGGGATTGGTTTATTCTTGACTTGGTTATAACCCTGTTTCTCATAGTTAGCCAGTGTTGGCAGAAATCCCTATTTTTCTCTTGGTTTGTTGTTTTTTTAAATGCTCTAAAAATGTCATCTTTATGATGTAATTAGCCCCCAAAGTTGGCTCCCATTGCACTCAGATCTTCATCATGGCTCTATTTTTGTAGCCTGTTTCATATAGATTCCTTAATGCCATCTCTACCAAGATAGCATCACTTTGAGGAAGCAAATTCACTAGTTTCTACAAAGAAGCCTGAAACTATTTCCCCTCTACTAGTCAGCAGGTACAAGTGTTCTGTTGTCTTGAGAAAAGGCAAAAATTTCACTGTACTCTGAGTTTTTTTTGGAAAGCATCTTACTTACTTCTAGAGTATCCTAATCTTTCATTCAGCAAAACATTGTCACATTTCTTGCAAAAGCTTGCTTGGCTAGGCTCTTGAGCATACAAAGATAGATAACTATTAGGTTGTTTTTGAGTTGTATCTGATTCTTTATGATCTCATTTGGGGCTTTCTTGGCAGAGATAGTGGAGTGGTTTGTCATTTCCTTCTCCAGCTGATTTTACAGATGAGGAAACTGAGGCAGATGAGGAAAAGTGCCTTGCCCAAGGTCCTAGAGCTAGGAAGTGACTAAAGCCAGATTTGATTCAGAAAGGAGTCTTACTGACTTCAGGCCCTGTGGCACCACTAGGTGCTCAACCTCCTATCATAATTCAATGATCCTGCATTTCAGTAGATCGATTCTGGCTTTAGAGATCACGAAGAACTTGAAAGAAATTCCTTGTCATGTTACATCTTGTACCTATGGTAGGTTCTAGAACGACTCTCCCCACTATGCCATCTTGCTGCCACAGAAGGTGAAAGACGTCATGGGCCTTCCTGAGAGTCATTTGTTTTGTAATCATGGGTATCCACTGACATCCACTAAGATCTTAGGGGCCATTACCTGTAGCCTTCTCAGTGAGTCCAACTCACTACAACTCCACATTCTTCCTCATCTTGTCCTTTATTCCCTCAAATCTGCTCATTTTCCAGTTAGGGAGCTCAACTAAGAGTAACAGCAATAGGAGTAAATGACTAAGTAGATAAATAAAGAGAATGCTCATTAATGAGATTAATAAGAGATAAAAATGATGATAATAAACAGACAAATAGATAAAGATGATGATGGTCTTCCTCTGTCAACTTCTTTATTCACCTTCAACTGCACACAAGGAATTTTTTTCTTTTTATGTTTTTGCAAGGCAAATGGGGTTAAGTGGCTTGCCCAAGGCCACACAGCTAGGTAATTATTAAGTGTCTGAGACCGGATTTGAACCCAGGTACTCCTGACTCCAAGGCTGGTGCTTTATCTATTACGCCACCCCAGAAATTTTCATACCTTTGATCTTTCCATCAACTGCAAGTCTTCTGCTTCTGCTTCAACATTCGAAAACTCTACAATTCTTTTATCCTTCCATCTTTTCCTATGTCTAACTACTCTTACACCTTGTCCTCATTCTCATTGTGACCTCTGATCCCTTTCCTCTTCAGAGTTTTCCCAGGCTAGCACCCTTCCCTGACCATACTCTATTCCTTTTTGAGTCTCAGCTCTGCACTGTGCCTTCTCCTCTAATGTCCCTTCTTTCTTTGTCCTGCTTGTATTGCTTAAGCCCTGCCAAATCCCAAACTTAGAGTATGCCTAACACTCACCTTTGTTCATGCTCATATGGGGCCAAATGTGGCTGCAAGAAATAATGAAACTGCTCCCTGGGTCCACTCACATTTGTGAGCTAATTTTAATTGAGCCCTTACTGCAACAAGAGGATCTTGCTTCCCCCTTAATTGATTGCCTTTCTTACTCCCCAAAGCAACTATTCCAAACATTTTCTCTTCTTCTTAAACCTTTCATGGCACCGTCTCTCTTGAACTGCTCAAAAAATATTGTCTGTTCACTGGAAGGTTTTTCTTGTCTCACATCCCCCTGATAATCTTTGCCACTATCTCCTCCTTTAGAACCATCTCTTCATCAGAGATGGTCCTTCTCTTTGCAAGACCAGCTTCCTTACATAAACCCTTGGGCCTGTCTCCTCCTGTTTTCTCTAGCATCTTGTTCCCTCTGTTATCTCTAAACTTCAGGCTCTCCCTATTTATTAATTCCTTCCCTAAGACCTGTAATCATAGCCAAGTCCCTTCAGTCCTTTAAAAAAAAAAATCACTAGATTCTACCATTCCTCTGCCTTTCTCTTAGAACTCCCTTCTTTGCTTGAAAAAGTTGTCCAGAACCAGTTCTTCCACTTCTACTTCCTCTGCTCATCTTTCTAAAATGTCTGCAATCTGACTTCAGCCTTATCTCTCATCAGAATTTATTTCTTTCAAAGTCACCAGTGACTTAGCCTCAAATCTCATTTGCTGTTCTCAATTCTATCCTTCTTGATCTCTGCATCTTTGGCACTTTTGATCACCTTCTCCCTTCTGGGTTTTGGTGGCACTGCTCCCTTATGTTTTTCTTCTTCCTCACCCAACCATTCCCTAGTCTGCCTTGTTAATCTTTTATCTGTGTTACACTCACTAACTCTGTTGGTGTCCCCTAAGGCTCTGTTCCAGACACTTGTTGATCTTTGCTCTCCTTTGGGGACTTCATCAACTTCCATTGATAGAATTGATGTCATTTCTTTATTTTTTTATTTTTATTATTTTTTTATTTTTTGCAAGGCCATGGGGTTAAGTGGCTTGCCCAAGGCCACACAGCTAGGTAATTTTTAAGTGTCTGAGACCAGATTTGAACCCAGGTCCTCCTGATTCCAGGGCCGGTGCTCTATCCACTGCACCACCTAGCCGCCCCTGTCATTTCTATTTTGATGACTCTCAGATCTTCATATCCAGCCTGAACCTCAGGATCTCCAAGCCTGTATCACAGACTGGCAGTTAGGCCTTCCATTGTGAATATTTTTTATACATCCTAAATGAATGAATGAATGAAAAAAAACTTATTAAGTGCAATACAGCAGACCAAGTGCTGGTGCAAATAGAAAAGCAAGACTGCTCTTACTTTCAAGGAACTTGCATTCTTGAGATGGTAGACATTTATGCTGTCAATCAGATGGAAAGGCTAAGTGGTGCTGAGGATGCAGCTGTTAGTGTGTTTTTAATTCCATTTTCATTGGTCAAGCTATATCTGTTCCAAGGACTTTTGTGACTAAAGCTTTTGTTTTTGGATCTTCAGTGGCTATGTCTACTGAAGAAGTAGGACTGGATGTAACATCTGCAGGGATGATAGCCAGACTGTGTCTCCACAGAGGAAACTCAGCAAGTCCAAAACAATTAATTTCTCATCCTGAAGAGAGATCCTCAACTTTTTCCCCTTGTTCACTTCATATATCTTATCAGCACCCGCGCCCTGTCATTTCTTTTTCATTATCAAATCCCATCTGTGTCCCTTTCTCTTTGCTCTCATGGCCACAATCCTGGTCCAGGCCTCTGAAGACTGGCCTGGACGTTGGCAGCAGTCTTTTAATTGGCCTCCTGCCTTAGTCTTTTCCTATCCTAGTTTATTCTCCACAGGATAGCTGCTGAAGTGCAGGTCTATTCATGTAACCAACCCCTATTAGTAAGTTCCAGTGACTTCTTTGTACCTCCAGAGTCAAAGATAAAATTCTCTGATTGGCATTTAAAAAACAAGTTCCTGCATTGAGCCATATCTAAAAATTTGTGCCTAGTTTTGCTTCTTGAGGCTATCACTGCTCTGTTAGGCAATGAGGAGCTTGTTTGATTATTAATGTTCCAAAATCATGGTTGGTAGTTACATCGGTTACAGTTCTTAAGTCTTTCTGAGTTAACTTTACAGAGTTGTTATTTTATATATTGTTCTGATTATCCTCCCTCCTCTCTGCACCAGTTTCATACAGGTCTTCTCAGTTTTCTCTGAAATCATCACTTTTATCACTTCTTATGACACAATCATTTTCATTTCATTGTATACTGTAATTTGCTTAGCCTTTCTGCAATTGATGGGCACTCCCTTAGTTTCCATTTAAAGTTTTTAAGAGGGGTCTCTTTCTATATTTTCCATCTTCTTGTGCATCACTTGTCTCTATGTCCTCTACAGTCTGTGCACATGGATCTATGTGCTGTTCCTTAGATGGGATGGTCTGTTGACTGGCCTAGGTCTCTATATTGGCTTTCCCTAAGATCTGGATGGATTCTTCATATTGGTCACATAGAGTCACCGGGTTTTTTTTTCAGTATTCCTCCTAAGCTCCATCCTCTGAGGTTGCCATTTCTTGTTTCCCTTCAATGATAAAGCTTTCTTTAAGATTACATTTTATCTAGTTATGTATGTACATTGTTGCCTCCCCTTTTAAAAGGAAAAGTCTTAGAGGGCAGGAAGAGTTTTGCTTTTCTTTTGAATAAAATCTTGTTGATTGATTGATTTGACCAATGATAATAAGTATGTTAAACCTAATGATGAGAGGCACCCCTGTCATTTCTATTTTGATAACTCTGATATCTTCCTGGAATCCAGCCTGAACCCTAGGATCTCCAAGCCTGTATCACAGACTGGCGGTTAGGCCTTCCATTGTGAATATTTTTTATACATCCTAAATGAATGAATGAATGAAAAAAAAACTTATTAAGTGCAATACAGCAGATTAGAGATGTCTCTCTAAACTCACAGTTGTAATGCACATAAATCTCATATCCATTTCCTTAGGGTGGCGTCCCAAAGGCCTGCTGGTCGCACACCTTCATGAGCACAAGTCTGCAGTGAACCGCATCCGAGTCTCTGATGAGCATTCTCTCTTTGCAACATGTTCAAATGATGGCACAGTAAAAATCTGGAACAGTCAGAAAATGGAAGGGAAAACTACGACCACCAGGTAAGGTACAGAAAGTCTCCCTAACGCGAAATAGGGACTGAACCTAAAAATCATGTTTTTGTTAGAGACTGCTTCAGTTTCCTCATATGTTAAATATCAGGTGATCTCTAAGGTTCCTTCCCATTCTGGGATTCTCCAGCTCAGATCTTCCTAATTTAATTCTCTTTATTTATGTCTCTCTTTCTTGTCCTATCTTAAGGAGTATGTCATGATTGATGGTTGATGTGGGCCTTTGTATGAGAGAGAGAGAGAGAGAGAGAGAGAGAGAGAGAGAGAGAGAGAGACAATGTCTCTGTGTGTGTGTGTGTGTGTGTGTGTGTGTGTGTGTGCGTGTGTGTGTGTGTGTGTACCCATTTTCATCCCCCATCCCCACACACCATCTTCCTGAGCATTTATGTCTGTATAGAAAAATCCCAAATGACATTTTGTCCAGTTTGTCCCTTAGGAGGTGATTTTGTAACCTACTTTTGTCATTCTTGGTTCAAACTCTTCAGATATTTAATATACTCTGTGACTAGGCAAGTAAATCATTGTACCTCAGTGTTTTTCATCTGTAAAATAGGGCCATATGGGCTTCTTGTGAGGATCAAATGAAGTGAAGTCATGTATGGAAAGGGCTTGAAAAAACTTAAATTGCTTACATTTAAACTTTTATTGTGATGGGAGCAGAAGAGAGAATGTTTGGTCAGTGTGACTGAGAAAACTAAAGGAACTCTGAACATTTTATCAAGTACCTGCTTTGGACCAGGCCCTGTCCTCAGTGTTAGGGATATGGCTCCTGCCCTCAGGGAGCTTCCTATTGACTAGGAGAGAAAGCCTGTGAGTCATCATGTGCAAACAGAATTGACCCAGGGAAGGTGAAAGGCAATCATAGAACCTCAGAAAAGGCCACTTGTGAAAGAACATTCAGCATCTAGACTCCGAAGTCTAAAGAGATGGGCTCCATCAAGCAGATCTGAAAGAGTGCCTCCCAATGTCTAGTTACATGGTCTGAAGCTAAGAGAATGAAACTGCTGCACTGGACAGGTGGGACCCCAGAGATCACTACTTAAACAGCAAGTGGGATCCAGTCTTTCTTGGAGCACTTCTTGATTTGTTTGACTTGTTATAATTCATTAAGATAAATATATCTCCTAATATTTTGTAGTAATGGGTAAGTTGCAGAGTATAAGGCAAAAAGTCTCTTCTCTAATTAAATATCGACACATAGTTGTTTTTTTTTACTAACTGAATAATTCAGACTACTGTTGTAGAGTTAGAAGAAGGAGGTTGAGATCATTATTGCCATTAGGTGAAAGGGAAGGGTAGGAGTGAGGTTTTGAGGGAGAGGTGGAGTATTGAAGGAACAGAAAACGGTGGGAGTGGAGAAGTAGAGGCAGCATATTCAGCCAACAGTGTGGCCAGAGAAGTATATTTATTCATGTGGGGAATAAAGGAGAAAAAGGTTAGAAAAGTTATTTTTGCTAGTTAGTGAAAGTTATCAAATGCTGGAATAAGGAGTTTGGATTTTTACCTTCAGGTATTGGAAATTCTTTTATTTTTTAAACATGGGAGTGACCAATGAAAGTAAAAGTAATCTATAATTAGTAATCAGAATGGTTGGAAACTTAAGACCTTGTTTTCCTTCTAATCTCGAGTCTCACCTCCACCTCTAGCAAGGATTTGTACTGTCCACCTCTCCCTTCCCTCCTTTCCCTAATAGTGGCTATGTACTTCTTTTGCCTTGGACAGTACCATAATAGAGCAATTGGAGCTGTAGAACAGATTAGTTTTCTATGAAAGGCCAGTATGGAGAAGCAAAAACTAAAGGATGAAAACCTGAGTCTTGGGAAACCAGTTAAGGAGTGGAAGAAGAATGAAAGGCCAGAAAAGAAGTCAAAAAGAAATGTCCCTCCTGAGATGTGGAGTTGGGGGGCAACCTGTGCTCCTCATGGAGGCAAAGTAAAGACGCTAATTGAGGAAAGAAGTGAAAGGAACTAGACAAAGGGAAGGCTTGAAGGAGTGACCTGTAGGAGGGAGGTGGGGAATGGGGCCATGGGATGGGGGAGGGAGGCCTTTTCTTCTGAGGGTGACAAGAGTAAGATGGACCTTGTTCCCTCCCTTTTCATGGAAGAATGAGCAGCTCATCCAGTCTCCTCCTATGGAGTGAACAATTGGTCCAAAGTGAATCACTTAGGGAGACAATGCCAGAGCCACCTGGATATTCTGCTCTTAGTATATCCTAGTGTGCTCTGTGGACCACGGGCAGCTAGGTGGGGACAGTGGTTCGCACCTGGGCCTGTTTGCAAATCCAGCCTCAATCACTTATGGGCTAGGTGACCCTGAACAAGTCACTCCACCTATCTGCCTCAATTTCCTCATCTACAGTATAGGGGATAATGATAGCAGTTGCCTCTCAGGGTGTGGAAGGCTCAGATGAGATGATAATTATAAAATGATTATCATGGTTCCTGGCTTGCTGTGTGTGTATTTGTGTCTGTGTGTGTATATATGTGGTTGCCATAGAATGTTTGTTATTTTTGTTAATATTCCCAGCATGAAACCTTGTACTTTGCAGTGATTGTTGATTAAAGGAATGGAGAAAGGATGAATAGAAAAAAGGAAAAAGTGTTTATAAATTGTTTACTGTGTACCAGTATTGCAATCTCTGCCCACAAGAAACCTGAAACAATATGAACCAAGGAGCAGTAGCTACGGATGTTTTTTTGGTTTGGAGATTGAAACCTAGGGAGTAGACCCACCTCTCCAGCAGTAGTGGCAGCTCTTGGTGTTCACAAGCTGGGAGACTAAAGGGGGTAAGGTGCTGGCTGGGAGTCATGAAGATGGCCAGAAGGATGAAGAAAGTCTGTGGTACTTGGTGTCTTCTGTCAAATTTAGTTAAGAAGAGCTTAGTATAAGTTAGAGACAAGTAGTGAAATTTGTTACCTTGTTTTTAATTTAGTAGGATTTGGTTTTTTTTCTGAGATAGGCTTTTGAGGTGAGGTTCTTAACCAGAAATCCATGAATTTGTAATTATAATAATAATTGTTATTATAGGTCAATTCTAACATACACACGTATTGGAGGACGTGTCAAGACACTCACGTTTTGCCAAGGATCCCATTACCTGGCCATTGCTTCTGATAATGGTGCCGTGCAGCTTCTTGGAATTGAGGCTTCTAAGTTACCTAAATCTCCCAAAATACATCCTCTTCAAAGCAGGTATATTTCTCTCTTTACATTTCTGCTAAGAAGAGTTCTTTAGTAACTCTGGTGTAACACTCCTTCCACCCTCTTTGGCTTAGCTTGGATTAGGAGACTTTGGCTTTAACAAAAGTTGCTTATATATTGAACAATTGGTGATCTCATTGGTATGGGTATCACTAGATTCTACAAGTCAAAAGGGTTAACTTTGATCACATTCATATTTCACCAGGAACAGAAGTTAGGGAAGTTCTGAAGTAGTCTTTTCTCCCAGGGTATCCAATTATTGGCAAGTTTAAATGGAAAGAAGCCCTTTCTTTATAACTTTCATCTATGACCCTTCATGGCTAACCTCTCCCCTTCAGCCTTTTTTCCTCCATCTCCACTTGTTTTAGCCAGAGCCATTTGGATTCTCTCCCATTTTCCCATCATTTTGATTCTCCTTCGGACATGCTCTATTCATTTGCTTGCTAAAGTGTCTCTTCTTCTTTCTCCCTTTGTCCTCCCCCTAACACAATTAGTCCAGATGTTTGATGAAGGATGTTGGGTAGAGCAGAACAGTTGAAGTTCAGGGCACTGTCAGGCTTGTTGGACTCAAAAGATGAAATGAGACAGTTTCACATTTTAGTAGTGGAGTTTAGACATAAAACACAAATACAGCTTAGGAGAGATCTAAATAGAATGATATTAAGATGGGAGTGGGCTGGGGGGTTAAGCAGTACCACATAATAATGCCTGAGACCTAAGGGAAAAGTTTTTAGGTTTGGAGGGGCAATGAAGCAGAGACCCAGAATTAGTCCAGTCTTGGTGAAATAAAAAGAATTGTTTTTATTAGTGAAAACTCTTCAAGTGGTATGTGTCTTCTAACTCTTGGTATATAGCCAAAGTAGATGATGGGAAAGTAAATGGATCATTTAATGTAATTACTTTTTTTTAAATGACTGCTTTTTCTGTTTGAGATTTATCCTCCACCCTTTTCTGAAAGATCTTGAAGCATATTATAGAGTAAACATTGTAACATAAGCAAACTTCATGGAATAGCTGCTTTTAGGTAGGTACCAGGCCCTCAGGATAGGTATTGGATGACATAGTGATGATGTGATGATATAACTTGCATTTTCTGACCATAGCAGGAAGCATCCACCTTTCTCCGCAGATGAAAACTGTTGGTAGAAATTCCTGTTGTTTTGTGTCTCTAGGTTTTTAGACCAGAGGGAGGATGGGTGTGTTGTTGATATGCATCACTTCAACTCAGGGGCCCAGTTAGTTCTGGCCTATGCCACCGTCAACGGCTCCTTGGTTGGTTGGGACCTCAGGTCTTCAAGTAATGCATGGACACTGAAGCACGATTTGAAGTCAGGTCTCATTACCTCATTTGCTGTGGACATCCACCAGTGCTGGCTGTGTATAGGTAAGTGGAATTCCATCCTATTTTCATTGGAGTCAAAAAGTCAATAAATATTTATTCATTGCCTCCTGTGGTCTTTGACTTACTTGTCTGTCATCACAGAGGAAGGAAGTTACATGAATAATTACTACTTGGAATTAATCTCCAAACATAATTTAATCCATACCTTTTGACCTTACTTCCTAAGAACTTTTTATTCTTTTTTTAAAATTTTTTATTTAATATTTATTCTCATTTTGTACAAATAATGTTTTTATATACATTAATAAAATATTCTTGTTTAAGAGTAAACGAAATACCCCCTCCCTCATATATATATATATATATATATATATATATATATATATATATATATAGACTCGCTTGAGTGATAAAGGGGGAGAGAAAAATTAAAATAAAAAAATAATAGTAATAATTGTAGGTATGGCCAGGTTGCACAATGGACGGAGCACCAGCCCTAGAGCCATGAGCACCCAAGCCCACATCTGGCCCGTACACCCAACAATCACCCAGCTGTGTGACATGCTAGCCACCCGAACCCCACTGCCCTGCAAAAACCAAAAAAAAAAAAAAAAGAAAAAAAAGACCCAAAGTAAAATAAAATAGTAATAATAGTAGGGGTGGCTGAGTGGTGGACAGAGCACTGGCCTTTGAGCCAGGAGCACCTGGGTCCAAATCCAGCCTGAGACACCCACCAATCACCCTGCTGTGAGTCCCCAGGCAGGCCACCCAGCCCCATTTGCTCTGCACTCTCCCCCCCAAAAAAATAATAATAATAATAAAAAATGTGCTTGAGTCTTTGTTCCAACACCAACAACTCTGTCATGGGTGGATCGCATTCTTTATGATGAGTCCATCACAAAAGTTACTTCCATATTTTTCCACTGTTGCCATTGCTGATCCCTCCCTCCTTTCATATTTCTCCACTACCATGTACTATATTTTCTCTCTCCTTTCACTCTGACTCTGCTGTAGGGTAGCTGAGTGGCGCAGCAGACAGATCCCTGGTCCTGGGGCCAAGAGTCCCCGAGCCCCCCCCCCCCCCCCTTAGGTCTAGCATCCACCTGGCCCTATGGTCCTGGACAGGCCTTCCAATCCCAGCCCCTTGCAAGAAGTAAAACAGAAAATGTGTTATATCTGACCACTGTCCCCCCATGGTCCATCCTCTCCTCCATCACTCACATCCCCTGCCCCCCCACTTCTTACTCCAGATGTCTATACCCCATTGAGTATATATGCTGTTTCCTCTCCTAGCCACCTCTGATGAGAGTGAAGATTCCCTCATTCCCCCTTGCCTCCCCCCTTCCATATCATTGCAATAGCTCATTGTAATAAAGAAAAATCTTATTATATGAAATATCTTGGCCTATTCCCCCTCTCCTTTTTTTTTCTCCTATTACATTTCCCTTTTTTCTATTGACTCCATTTTTACACCATATTTTATCTTCAAATTCAGCTTTCTCCTGTGCTTCAACTATAAAAGCTCCCTCTACCTGCTCTATTAACTGAGAAGGTTCATATGAGTATTATCAGTGTCATTTTTCTATGCAGGAATACATGCAGTTCATCATTAAGTCCCTCATATTTCCCCCCATCTCCTCCAATCTCTATGCTTCACCTGAGTCCTGTATCTGAAGATCAAACCTTCTGTTCAGCTCTGGCCATTCCAAAAGGAACATTTGAAATTCCCCTGGTTCATTTAAAGTCCATCTTTTTCCCTGGAAGAGGACATTCAGCCTTGCTGGGTAGTTGATTCTTGACTGCATTCTAAGCTCTTTTGCCTTCTGGTATATTGTATTCCAAGCCCTATGAGCTTCCAATGTAGTTGCTGCTAAGTCCTGTGTGATCCTGACTGCAGCTCCACGATATTTGAACTGTGTCCTTCTGGCTGCTTGTAATATTTTCTCTTTGACTTGGGAGTTCTGGAATTTGGCTATAATATTCCTAGGGGTTGGTTTTTTGGAATCTCTTTCTCGGGGGGATTGGTGGATTCTTTCCATTTCTATTTTGCCTTCTGCTTCTAGAATATCAGGGAAATTTTCCTGTAGTAATTCTTTGAAAATGTTGTCAAGGCTTTTTTCCTGATCATGACTTTCAGGTATTCTAGTAATTTTTAAATTATTTTTCCTAAGTCTGTTTGTTTTCCTCAGAGAGTTTTCTTATCTCTTTTTCCATCTGGCCAATTTTGTTTTTTAAAGCATTCTTCTCCTCAATAACTTTTTGAACTGTTTTATCAATTTGACCTAAGCTGGTTTTTAGCATGCTATTTTCTTCAGCATTTTTTTGGATTTCCTTGACTAAGCTGCTGACTTCATTTTCATGTTTTTCCTGCATCTCATTTCTTTTCCCAGTTTTTCTTCCTACTCCCTCATTTGATTTTCAAAGTCTTTTTTGAGCTCTGTCATAGCCTGAGCCCAATTTCTGTTTTTCTTGGAGTCTTTAGATGCAGGAGCTTGTGCTTCCTCATCTTCAGACTGAGTGTTTTGATCCTTCTTGGGCTCACAGGCAAAATATTTCTCAGTGGTCTTCCTCTTGTTTCTCTGCATACTCATTTTCCCAGCCTTAGCCTGTTTTGGGGGTACTTCCTGAACTTTTGAGACACTCCCACAAGGGTCTCAGTGTGTGAGGCTCTGCCCTCCCTCCTGGTCTGTGAATGACCATATGCCCCCCTCTGCCACGGGGCCGAGGTGGGGGTGCCCTGTTGTTCTATTGGGGGGGGGGGGCTAGACTTCGATCAGGATCTGAAGGTGGTTAGAGCCCCAGAGTCCTGTTCCAGGGGCAGAGGACAGAGCTAGGCAGTCTCTCTTCACTCCCCTCCTTAAGGTTCAATGGGCTCATGACCTGGGGGCTACTTCTTACTGGCTCTGCCTGCTTTTGTTTCCTGGAGCTTCCCTGGCTGCTGTCTGTGTGCCCTGAGGGCTGGGCTTCACGTGCTCGCTCTGACAGAGGTTCCCCAATGTTCCCCCAATTTGTGCCCAGTGCTCCCCCAGGGTATAGCTCAGGAAACTGCCCCCGCTGCTGTGAGCGGTGGCTCCCAGCACCCTGGGGCTGCCTCCGGCAGGCTGAAGTTCTTTCGCTCTGGTGGGCCACCCCTCCGACCCCAGGGAGCAGAGCCTTTCTGCTTTTTTCCAGGTTACCTTGCGTAGGAGAACTGCCTCATTGGGTCCCTCTGTGGGTTCTGACTCTCGAAAATTTAGAGTCCTTAGCTTTTAAGTTTAATGAGAGAGCGCCTAAGACACGATCCTTTCTTGTCACCATCTTGGCTCCGCCTCCCCTATTATTTCTTTAGAAAGTCATGTTATTAACAGATTTTCTTTTGTTTTTTTAGCCTTTTGACTCATGGAATTACTAATAAGTAAACAAAAGGTCAGAAAATAGGCAGTGGGTAGAAAGAGAAACAGCAGCAGTTGAGATCCAGTGAATCCCACATCTTAGAAAAATCAGCCATTGCATAGTTACTGGAAGATTTTAGGAAGATTTAAATTGCGTTATTTTTTATAGAACTTCTTTTTTGAAAACTTGAATTTTTTTAATTATTGAATTTGGGCCATAAAAATTTTAACTTTTTACCAGGTTTTCTAAATAATGTTGTTCATGGAAAGGAGCATATTAAGTGGAAAGATGGCCATATTGGTAATTAGAGGACTAGAGTTTGGGCCTAGCTTTGTAGTTTACTGTCTGCTGTGATCTTTAATGAATCATTTCCCCTCCTGATTCTGTCATTTGTCCTTGTTTTAATGCATTGTGTAACAAGAAAGTTGTTCTTAACACTAATGACAATTCATCGGATTTCAAGGAAGGTCCTGGGGCCATGGGGAGACCCTTTTTGGAGGATCTACAGCAGCACATGGACAGGACTTGCTCCATCAGAATTTGGAGGAGTTGAGACTTAGGACAATGGAGGGACTGTCCACTTGATAAAATCATAGAACCAGTATAGAGCATTGTCATCCTGAGGATTGCATGTATCACTTGTCTTTTTAAGAAGTTCAAACTGTTGTACGGATTTCTCCATTTTAGTTTGAGATCTGATCCTTTTTCCCTCTTTATGAGGTAAACAAGGACTAATAGATTTATCCTTGAACTAAGATTAGAAATGGGGGGAGGGGAACAAAAATGCAAACCCTGTGTCCACAGAAAGAAGTCCAGACATTGATTTCATTTCAGTTCCTCAGCTGCCAAGCTGGGGGTCCTCTTGCACTGGGTCAAGTACAGGGGATAACGGATCAGAATTTGGACAGTGTTTGACTATTTTGCTGGACAATGAGCACACAAATAGAATTGTGGAAGCACGTGATATTCTTAGGAAAAGATCTTCAGCACCTGGAGAGGTTGAGGAAGAATAAGAGATGGCATCTGAGGCAAAAAGAAGTTGGATTCTAAGAGTGGTGGGGATGAGGGGGCTTGTCAGGCATGAGAGACATCATGGGGCTGTCAGAGGGTAGAATACCAAGTTCCTAGGACAGCCGGAAGGGCAGCAGTGCTGGTGAGAGGAGGATAGGAAATGAGGGAGGGAGGACTCAGATTGAACCTGATGAGGAGCTTGTCCCTTTATTCTGGAGGTACTGGGAGACAGACCTAGGACTTAAGATGATGATTGTGACAGCTGTTCAAGGAGGACTAGAGAGAGAAAGAGAGGGTATAAGATCAACCAGGAAGTTGTTTCAGTGGTCTATGTGAGGGGTGATGTAAGAGCTTCAGGAGCAAGTTGGGGGGATCAGATTGATACAGGGGATAAAGGAGAGGAAAGAATTAAGTGTGAGATGACCAGAGTGGATGACATTACTGTAACTCGAACAGGGAGCTTTGGAGGAAAAGATGGCAAATCTCATTTTGTTTCTATGAAATTACCTACTGAACATCCAGCTGCAGATGTCTGGCCTGCAGATAGTGCATGACAGAAATTCCTGAGGCAGGTCTGGGCTGGATCTATGTATTTGGATACTTTTGTTTAAAGATAATGGATAAACCAAGGGAGCAGAACAGATCAATTGGGGAGGGATTATAGAGCACTGAAAGGGTCTAGGAGGCAACCAAAGGGGACTTCCACAGTGTGTGTGTTGGGGTGGGGGGGTCAGAAACAAAATGAGATTTAAGGAAAGGAGACTGAGAAGTGGTCAGGCAGTTTTGATGAGAGCCAGGGGGAACTCGAGGAAGGGAGTGGTAGAAAGGGTCAGAAAAGACAGAAACATCTTTGAGCATGAAGGAGCAAAATCTTTGGTAATTTTGGAGGGATTGGTTTCAGTGAAGTATTGAGAGGGGAGCTGAGAAGTGATTAAAGGGGGGAAATGATGGCCTAGCTCCCTTCTAGGTTTGCTTGTCCATTTGGAGAAGATTCCTAGAATGAGAGCTTGAGACGGTAGGGGATTGAGCTGGCTTTGTTTGTGAACCGAGGGATTAGAGCTAGGCCAAGCTCTCCAAAGAGACCTGAGAGACTTGGAATAAGAGGGGAAACTGAGCTTAAGAGAAGGGGCCCCAAGCAGGGGAGAGCCTGTAGGGGGTTCTGAAATGAGAGGGAGAGAAGAAGGAAGTTAAGCCACAGGCCTCAGTTTACTTAGTGAAATGGGAGGACAGTATCTTCCTATTCATTTTACAGTTGAAGAAGGTACATTTTTCAGGTTCCCCAAGAAACCCATGCTGCAATCAGGGAGACCCTTCCTTGTTACCAGTAGAATGCAGCTGTGAAATCAAGGGTTTTTATTTTTTTGCAAGGCAGTGGGGTTAAGTGACTTGCCCAAGGCCACACAGCTAGGTAATTATTAAGTGTCTGAGGTCAGATTTGAACTGAGGTCCTCCTGACTCCAGGGCTGGGCCTCTATCTACTGAGCCATCTAGCTGCCCTCAAGGGGTTTAAAAAGAAGAAAGGGCTGGAATCTAGCAGGGAAGCTGCCATTTCAGCCTCTTGCTTCCTTCCCAGGGAGGCAGCCTTTGTTTTCAGTGGATTCTCTTCATTCATTCCTCCTCATTTGTCTACTCTGTGGTCTTCCTTCATCTGCTTTTCTTCCACTCCAGTTGGGTGCTTACATCTGAAAGGTGGCATCTTGGGGAGCCCACCTGGGAGAGGGAGGCTTGTTCTTCAATGATAGAACAGAAAACAAAAGATCAGAAAGAAGGAAGGATGGGGACAAGTTGGTTGAGCCAAAAGGAAAAGCAAAACCTTGAGAACCCAAGTGATAGGCACTGATTATGCTTTCTTAGTTACTCCCCAAACACCAACCTGTTGTCAATTCCATTTGCCATTTTGTATTACAGAACTTTTACAAAATTTTAAATTTTAGTAGTTTTTTTCTCCTTTCATATAGCCATTGTGTATTTCTATCACTCTCAATTTTACATTCATTAAAAATAAATTTGAAAAAGTAAAATCTTTGTGTTCTGAATGATGAATCTAATGATGAATCTATTTTATATATCCTGTTCCTTATAACCTTAGTAATCCTGTTTTCTTTATCATCACTCACCATGGTGCTTGTTCTTGCTAGCTTTTTCAGCTTGCATTTTTGTCACCCCCATTTCCTTCATATACCATGCTCATGTGTGACTCTGCCCCATTACTAGTTCCTCCTTCCCATCCCTACTGCCCTTGGCCTTTGAATAATCTTGAGACTATACCACAGTATGTCATTTCTTACTCTTTTCTCTCTTCTTCCAAAGCATTGTAACTTGCTGTGCTTTACTTGTATTTCTAGATTTCCCAACTTGATTTTGTGAAATCTCATTATTAACTTCCTTTTTCTTTATTGCCTTTTGGACAGGTTATTTTTCTTCATCTAAGATATAAGAATTGAAAGTTGAGATTATTTTGTCCTTAAGGAATATATCTCTGTGTGTATTTTCCTATTCTTGCTGTATGAATAAGCCAGGTGTTTGAATACCTTAATGATGTTGATGCTTTTGTCTCAAAGGAGACATCTCATCAAAATATATGGTGGTAGTTGTCAGAACATCATTCAGGGCCCTGAGACATCTCCCTCCACCTCTCACTGGTGGTACCAAAAGAAAGAGCTAAGCCTCCTTTCCTTAAGCATTCTGGTCCTTCTTTCCTTGCCCACTGGAGATTGTACACCCCTGGTTGACTGCTGGACTTGAAGGGCTTATCTAGGCCTGGCCTGATGCTTGCACAGACCAGCATCACCTCCCTCCCATCCCCCAGCAGTCACCTAACACTGGCTCTCATGGGATGTCGTGCCCCCCCATCACACACCCCCCCAGTCCATAATGCAGACCCAGACTGACCTCTGGGTTACACAAAGGCACTTTTCTCATGATTCAATTTAGTAGTTTCTTTCCCTTCACCTCCTTTCTTTTTTAGGTTTTTTGCAAAGCAGTGGGGTTAAGTGGTTTGCCCAAGGCCACACAGCTAGGTAATTATTAAGTGTCTGAGGCCGTATTTGAACTCGGGTCCTCCTGACTCCAGGGCTGGTGTTCTATTCACTGCACCACCTAGCTGCCCCAACCACTTCCCTTCTAGTATAGAAAATTAACTGTGAATGACCCATAACTCATCTCACTGAGCATGGTTGGCAGGTGCTAGGCCAATCTGATCTTCAACAGGGTAGCAGTCATCTCTGACAGCTGAATTCAGTCCTCCTTTTTTCATTTTGTAATCCCATTATAATTATTGTAATTCTGGCTTTTAGACAGTGGAGAGGGCAGGGGAAAAGTGTTTTAAGGGCAGCAGCTAAGAAGGCTTTTTTAATATGGTAGTTGAAAACCAAAGCTCGTTCCTTGTTGAATAAAATCTCACCCAGCTGGGCTGTGGCCATTAAATGATCATCATTTTACTTTTCCCCCATGTTGAAAGGTACAAGCAATGGGACTATGGCTTGTTGGGACATGAGGTTCCAGTTGCCAATTTCTAGTCATTGTCATCCTTCAAGAGCCCGAATCAGACGCCTCTTAATGCATCCTCTGTACCAGTCATGGGTAATTGCAGGTAAGACAGTCTTTTTTTCCAAGTTTTTGAAACAGATTTTCTTAGAATTTATCCTATTTGTAAGTCTTGGGGGTTTTGTTATTGTTGTTTGTTTTATTTTTTCTTTTCTGTCTTACACATGAATCAGATTCTGGATTTTGGCAGAGATGTGAGTTGCAAAAAATTCTACTTTTGGGTGTTAGCATATAGACTGGTCTAAGAATAATATTCCATAAGACCCTCTAAGTTAATCATTCTATTTCTCCTGGTAAGTGCTGTAAAAATTAGCTTAAAATATGGAGGGAGCTACATTTCATCTCTAATCCCTATACTTTAGTACATTCTCACACTCATGGATCTTATCCTGATTCTCCCTTCCTGATGCTGGTCTGTGTGAAGAGTCTGCAAACTAAAAGCCAGTGAAATTAAATTCAGTTGCTGGCAAAAGTTGGTACTAGGGGCGGTTAGGTAGTAGTAGATAAAGCACCGGTCCTGGAGTCAGGAGTCCCTGGGTTCAAATCTGGTCTCAGACACTTAATAATTACCTAGCTGTGTGGCCTTGGGCAAGCCACTTAACCCCGTTTGCCTTGCAAAAATCTAAAAAAAAAAAAAAAAAGTTGGTACTAGATTATCTTTTTTTTTTGCTTTTCCAATTACATGTTATAAAAGTTTTCAACATATATTCATATGTGTGTGCCTATTTTTAAGTTACATAATTTCCTTCCACCCTCCCTTCCCACCCCACTCCCCTCAGCCGTGAACAGTCAGGTGAATATTGTATATACACATTTGTGTTTTACATCTATATAGATTAGTAATTTTCTATATGAGGAATTAGAATTAAGGGGAAAGAAAAACATAAGAGAAAGTTTTAAAAAGTGAATGTAGTGTTCATGCAGAATCTGAAGGGGGTTTTTGGTCTGGTTTGGTTTTTCTTCCTCTGGATGGAGATAGCATTGTCCATAGCTAGTTTCCCAGGGTTGTCCTAGCTCTCTGAACTGCTGAGAGGAGCTGCATTCATCAAGGCCTGATCAACTCAGAATGTTGTTAATGTGTACATTCTTGGTTCTTTCCCTGTCTCTCAGCATCAGATCCTGTAATTCATTCCATGCTTTTCTAGAGTCTGATCATTTATGGTTTGTTACAGAACAATAATACTCCATAACATTCATATGTCATAGCTGGTTCAGCCATTCCCAAATTGATTGGCATAATGCCCTTCACTTTTCAATGCTTTACTACTTCAAAAAGTGCTGCTCTGAATATTTTGGAATATGTGGGACTTGTCCCATTTTTTTGTGATTTCTTCTGGATATAGGCCTAGTATTGGAATTGCTGGGTCAAAGCGTGTGATCAGTTTTATTGTCCTTTGGGCATAGTTCCATATTGCTCTCCAGAAAGGTTGGATCTGTTCACAATTCCACCAACAGTGCAGGTAATAGATTATTGAAGGGATGTTCTTTGAACATTTAGAATAGGAATAGTAATCACTAAGATTCACACAGCTACATCAAGAGCAGGTCATGTTAAACTAATGTCATTTCCTTTTTTAACAATATCCGCACACTAATCGATAGTGAACTGGATTTTACCAAAGCATAAACAGGTATTTCTAGCATTCTTATGCTAGACAAGTATGGTTAGGTGAATTGGTTGTTTCAGGGAACTAAAAAATGTGATCATTAATGGAGAGATATTAGTGTAGTTAAATCTTTAGCTCTTCAGGGGTTAACTCATTTTTTTTAACCTCCCACATGGCCTACACAGTTAGGAGGGCCCTTTTCAGAGCCCCCCCCCCCCCCAATATTTGAAATTAATTGCAGATTCCCACAAGTAGTGATTCCCATGCTTTTGAGTCTAAGGCTGTTCTGATGAGTGTTAGCAAAGAATTCAACACTCCTCAAGGATATTCTCATATAAAAGAATAGTAGAGCCATGAGAGTATTTGGGGGGGGGGGGGATTGTTTCCATCAAAAGCTTATCTCCAATTTTGGGTCCATTAAAATTCTTCAGGTAGCAAACACACAGAGTGGTCTCTTGAGTCAAATGCTAATCTTTTATCTGAATGGATTTAAAATAAATGAAGAGGGAGGTGGCACACATGGCCACTCTTTATAACTTCCCTGGCCCATTTTGACAAAAGATGAGAAAAAAGTATTCAGAGATATAAGAGATGGGCTTTGAGAAATAGGTGGTAGTTTTAGTGGTTTGGTTAATGGTCTTGGTTGTAGTGAAACTATAGAGGGAAAATAGAGAAGTGTTTGTATATGTTTGCATTTGCTGTGCATTTCCAAATGACTTCCATTTTCCAGTGAAGTAACAGAATGCTGGTGGAGGTGCTAGGAACTCCAGGAAAAGCTGGCCCATTGGACATAGCCTGCATTGAAACTCATACTGGATTTGGGGGAGGGGGTGACTCTTCTTTTCCTAAAATTAACTCCAAAGGAAGAGATACATAGTAGAGGCTTAATAAAATATTGGTTGACTTGCTGAGCATCTTTTTTCCTGACTAAAGCGTCAGGTCTAAACGGTCTTCATGTTTAGAATTGGTCTGGAACAATGTATCTTTATGGAGTACTCTCAGTGAATTTTATCAGTGCAATTTCTAATAATCTTAGAAGATTGGAATAGAATTTAGTGTAGCCTAAGATAAAGGAAACATGTTCTTGGCACTATGGCCCCAACATACACAAAGATAGTGCTAAATGGAGGAAGAGGGAAGACTAGGGATGAGAGAGGAAGAAAAAGACTATTTATAGTAGGTTAAAATTTGAATGAAACCTCAGTAATACTAGTATTAGACATATAATACATTTGGCTCACATTTAGACAGTGCTTACTAACATACTAGGTGGTGTCCTGAACATAGATGCTTTATCTCCTTTTTTCAAAACAAAGAAACTGAGGCAGATTAAATCCCTTGATTAAGGTTGCCCAGTTAGTGGGATTTGAACCTTAGATCTTCCTGACTTCAGGCCCTGTGCTACCAGCTGCAATGCATGCTTAGGTATTATATAACAGCATAGGAATAAGGGTCCGTGCCAACACATTCTCTTCCTATCTTCAGCCTGCCTCAGGCAGATCCCAGGAACCTTCACATTTTCTGTTCATTCATTTGAGTTTCTTTATAAGCCCATTGCTTTGATGGCAGTTGCCAGCATTCTCCCTTCATCTTCTCTGTAGAATAGGTCAACTTAAGTTTTACTTCCATTGCTTGAGGCCAGTGCACTGTGGAGGTCCTGGGGAAAGAGGCTGCTAGGGCAGCACTGGCTGGTCCAGCTGGCCAAGCTGTGGAAGCCAGGAGAGTAATTTTGTTGGCCTTGTGTCTCTCTTAGCTGTTCAAGGCAACAATGAGGTGTCCATGTGGGACATGGAAACTGGTGACAGACGCTTCACTCTCTGGGCCAGCAGCGCACCACCTCTTTCCGAATTACAGGTTTGGCTTCACTTTTTACTGTAAGGACCAACATTTTTTCCTACTCTAAGCACTATTCTGGCATGCTGTTGAATCTGATTTCTGTCTTGCCCATGGCTCTGTTTTCAATTTGGAAGTTTCATAAAGCAAAAGACTATATGACCATGTTTCTTTCCTTCCCCTTTTTTTCTAAGAGTATTTAAGGTATATGTAGTCTTTAAGTTAGGGACATCTCCACAAGACCTCTATTGCCTCATTTAATTCTGATTTTCTTTCAACTAATAGTTTCTTTTGAACTTAATTCTTATTACTTTTTAGTAGGAAAAAAGTAGTGTTATCACATCTTACAGAATGATAAATTTTCTTTAACTGTATATTTTTATCACATTCACAGTATCTTTTGCTTGTGGTGGTACTCAAAACTGACCCTAAAAATGGCAGAGGAATCAGAAGAACATTTATCTAGTTAGAATTTAATAAAGAAAGCAAATTCTTGAGATCTTGGAAGGAGGTTTGGGGTGGTGAGGGGTTTGAGGCAGATAAAGAGAGGCATATCTCTGTGCCAGATATACATATCTGTAGGTAACTATTGTCTACTACAAGAAAGGGTTTGAGTGAATATTAGCAAGTCTTCAGAGACAGCAGAATTATTTTCAAAAGCCACATATCTTATTTGATGATTTCACTGAATTTTTCTAAAGAAGAAATTGTTATTACACTAATTTGGGCTCATTTTTGTTCCTTCCCAGCCTTCCTCACACAGTGTTCATGGGATCTATTGCAGTCCTGCAGATGGAAACCCTATCCTTCTGACAGCGGGCTCTGACATGAAGATAAGGTACACAGCTCTGCCCAACAGGAGAGATGGAAGGCATTTGGGGGAGCTGAGAGAGGGAGGAAGCTTTTTTCAACTAAGTTTAGTTTATTGTTTCTAGGAAATGTCATTAAATTCCAGAGTTCTCTTAAGAAGATGGAAAGTTCCAATTCTCTACTGAGAAAGTTAAAACCAAAACCAGCAGTTACTATCTTGGACTTTTAGAAGTTAGTCACTGTTTAAATTTTTTCCCCACAGATTTTGGGATCTTGCTTACCCAGAAAGGTCCTATATTGTTGCTGGAGGTAGCAGTTCCCCATCTGTGTCCTACTATAGGAAAATCATCGAAGGCACAGAAGTTGTCCAGGTATGACTGGTTTTCACATAATTACTTTTTTCCTGTGAGATGGCATCATTCATTAGATTAGAAGTTCACTGCAGTGACCTTCTGTATTGAATTAGAAATTGACTTAGTTGAAAATAATCATCATATAAGCTGCATCATTAGAGTAATTAGATTGATTCACAAACCACATAAGGATATATCTTATTTTTTCCCAACTCTAAATTTTTAAGTTAGACTTCCCTGGTAGCTTGGAACGTTTTAGAGGGAAGAACACAAATGAATCATTGGGTTGTAACAAGTCAGAAAGCTTATTATCTCTGTTACCCGTTCCAGGCCAGTCCGCTGTTCTTGGTTTCAACTGTGATGTAGACCTGTATGGGATTGGTAGATCCATTCTCAGTGATATTAGGGAGGTCTAGACCAAGTCTCTGCCACTCCTAAATTTTTAGACTTGGATCATCAGAGTCATCTTGGGCTTATTGTAGAATTGTATTTAAAACCTTTTTTTTTTTTTTTTTTTTTTTTTTTTTGGAGGGGAGAAAGGTATATGTATGTGTGTCAGGAAGTGGAAGTTCTACTTTAATCTAACCCAAAGTTGTAGAAATTAAGGAAAATCTTAACCTTGTGTGCAGTTTGGGGGAACATCGACATGAAGGATGAAAGTAATCTAGCCAGCTGGATTAGCCAAGCTAACTGTAACACAGATTTCGGCCTGATAACATTCACATAGGGGCTGCTGTCAGACCCATCTCGTCAGTCAAGAAGATTCCATTAGCCAGAGAGTCACGAAGGAAAAGAGGATATTTACTTTCAGTAATTATTGTTGATTTAGTTAAATGCCATTTTCATATGCTAAGGAACATTATATCTGATTGATAATTGTTTCTGTAATGTTTGTGGGCCCTGAGGAGTGATGTTCAGTCTTAAATGTTTGTGTATGACTGGTTTATTTTGAATCTCAGCTATGTCTATCCTTTAAATTTCCTGCTTGAGGACAGAGAATGTGTATAAACCATTCTTTCTCAAGTGCATGATCTTGAGCAGGTTCTGATTTCTTCCTTCATTAGAGGGTCAAACTGGATTCTGAAGGGATTGCAGTTTCACACATTTACCTTTATTTGCTAGAACTTAGAGGAGAGGTGCTAAATCATTCAGTCTCTTAAGTGAATAATACGTGCCCCAAACCGTGCTGTGCTCTCCAGATACAAAGAATATCCGAAACAGGATCCCTGCTCTCAGTGAGGGGAATGGTCGAGTACAAACAGGCTCTGTGTGTCTATATATACATATATATATGTATATATATATATATATACATATATACATATATAGAATAAATAAGAAGTGATCAGAGGAAAAAAGTTCCTTTTTTGTGATCCCTCAGATACAGAAACTTAAAAGTTCCTTCTCCCTAGGAAAAGGCTCCACCTTGAATATAAGGATGATGTACATCATCACCTCCCATCCTTTATGTTCTTCTCTGGTTTATAAAAATGTTTAAGAAGCTCATCTCCAAACCTAGCTTGTGGAGCTACTTTTTAATCTTCTGGCTTTGTCTTTTTCTCTTCTTTTGGAACTCTTAATTAGGAAATCCAAAACAAACAGAAGATTGGACCGACAGATGACACCCCTCGAAGGGGCCCAGAATCTCTCCCTGTTGGCCATCATGATATCATCACAGATATTGCTACTTTCCAGACGACACAAGGCTTTATAGTAACTGCTTCGAGAGATGGCATTGTGAAAGTGTGGAAATAGAAGCTGCACTGATTTGTATAATTTGTAATAAGGAAATAAATAATATACTACAATTTTCTATATTAAAAAGTATTTTTAGAAAACAGAATTGAATGAAATATGGAGGTGAAAAATCTTATCACTAGCATTTGTTGTCTTATGTTAACCCAGTTTTGAGAATTGTTGTATTCTGTTCAATATTGTGGCTTAGTGAACTGAGAAAAACCCTAGCCGCAGTGGTTGTGAAGTGATTGATCACACGGGATCTACTGCATTCTACCTTTCTTTGAAGAAGCAGTGGGAGAGTCACGTCAGATTGTGGAGATGATGAATTTGAAGTGCCAACAACACATAGCATATTCATCAGCTGGTTTTATTTTGAATCAGTTCAGTTCAACAGATGCTTATTCCTTTAAAAAGACCTCTTGAAATATTGCCCTTTAAGTCCTACCTGCTTTGTTCAACATGCTTGAAAATAAATTCCACTTGACATGTTCAAGTTGTATTTTTTTTTAACATGCAAACTTTGAAAGGGAGGAAAAAACACTCCTCAGTAGTTTGAGCCTCAGTTGGTTGGGCAAGCAAGTTAGAGTATGTTTCCAGTTATGAGACTTTTTAAACTAAATCTTTAACTGGAATTTCATGGGGGAGAAACTCATGGTGATGTTAGATATGCCTGAAAATCCACTGGGTTATCTGAGCGTGCTCAGTGACATTTGGAAAATGTCATATAATAAAGAGACATTTCATGTGCTAGAAATGTTGGAGCTAGCCACTGTCAACTGGCACACAAGCCTAACCATGGGAAAAGATTTCAAAAACAATGATGTCATTTGAAAAAGAAAAAAGTCAATCTACTGTGTAATCATTATCAGGAGTCAATCCTGGTAGGATTGAGACTTTTAGAGGGCAGCTTGTTTAAACCTATGCCTTAATAGGAGTTCCTACTCCAGGACACTAGCAAAAGGCTAACCACCCATCTGCTTGCTCTGGTGGAGCTCATTAGCACAATTTTAATTGTCAGGAAGTTTTCTGAGTTTTAATTTAGGGGGGAAAAAACCTTAAATACTCACTTTTTCAGATTAATTTGTTTGTCTTCTGGAGCTTCCTTGGCACTTGGATACTTTTCTCATTCAGACTCATTTTGTTGTAGAAACCATCTCTCAATACTTTAAAAGATTCATAATTTCATTACTGTGGGAGTTCCTCCTATCAATGATAGAGATCCCAATTCTTCCCTGCCTGTCTCAGTGTAGTCAGAAGAGACTACAGCAGGGAAATTCCTTTTTTCAATCTGGATTCAGCTACTTGAGTTTTGAGTTTAGACCAGAAAACTGAAAACAATCACCTGGTGAAGAATTGTTCTTAAAAAACAAACAAACAAAATCCCACCAGTTAGTTTTCCCTAATTATAAAGATGAGGTTCAGTCCTGCTTCTTTCATATCTTGGCTGTGGGATCGTGGCTAAGTCACTCTTTTGGTCCCAGTCAACTGCCTTGGTACAAGAGATTCCTTCCAGCTGAGGAGGTCCCTGTGGGTACAAAATCATGTGTACCCCCCCATTCCTCCCCAATAACAAACATAATAAAACTTACTGCCCTTTCATGGACTCTTATCATCTACAACTTCCTAGTCAATGTTCCCGTTGACTCTATAAATTGAGAACCCCACCATGAAGGGTTGTCATCAGTTAATGCTAAAGCCAGAATAATAAAATAAATATAAGTCAATAGTTGTCTGCTCAGGAGCACAGTGACTTGGCCTCATTAGGAAATAGTGTTGATCTCTTTATCATTTTATCTGCAATCTCTTTATAAGTCCTGTTAAACATGTATTCTTAAAAGAGCACAGAGATCAGAGGAGTCTATTGGGAATAAACCCTTCTTAAATAGCAATGAACATTTTTCAAAGTATTTAACTTTATGGGAAAAGTTTTTCCCCTTTTTCCCTGGATTTATGGAAGACTTTTCTACTTGAAATTTTCAATTTTCTGAGGAAGCTGCCACTTGGTTCACTGAGCACTACCATTATCTTGGTCATTGCTGCTTAGCACCCTCAGATGCATCTTCAGAACATGGTATTGATCCTTGTAGAATTGGGAGAAAATTACAAGATACTAAATAATAAGATGCATATATACCCATATACATCATCCATCTAGATATGGAGAAGGGAAAGGAAGGAAGCTTTGTCTCAAGGGATTGAGCTTCTTTTGAATTTCATCTAAATGGTGCTTAATACAGAAAGTCTGACTCACTGCCCTACTGTGCAAGAGTCTTGGGAACCAAGGATTTGGACTTGTTACAAATTCATTTATTTCACCCAAATGACAAATCAGACATGCCTATTTACTTGGTTCCTGGTCACTGGATAAAACCTTAGTGAATAGAGCCTCAAGTGACTGGAACCCTAAATTAACTGGGCTTTTTTTCCTCCCCAGTATTTCACTTTCAGGCCAGAGAGGTGAATCTTTGTTTTTTTGTTTTAGTTTTTTAGTTTTTGCAAAGCAATGGGGTTAAGTGGCTTGCCCAAGGCCACAGAGCTAGGTAATTATTTAGTGTTTGAGGCCGGATTTGAACTCAGGTACTCCTGACTCCAGGGCTGGTACTCTATCCACTGTGCCACCTAGCCACCCCTGAGGTGAATCTTTGAAAAATAAATACCAAACAACCAAGTTGACAAATGGAATTTATTTATTTTTAAAAAATTAACTTCCACCCTAGATTCTGGAGCTTGTACATGCTGAGGCCAATCTACAGTCCAATACAATAAGAATTCATAATCAGAATTTTGGGTATTAGAAGGAACCTCAGCTACTAAAAGAAAAGATAATTTTACCTACCAAAGCAGAAATAGACTAGTATGACTCTGACATTTTTTTCAATTCCCAGAGTTTTCTGCTTAAGTTAAAAAAATACAATTAACCAGAACTTCTCTTTAAAAAAGATCCAGGTGTTTTTTTTTTGTTTTTTTTACAATCTGAACTGGAATGGTCCCCACTTAGGGGAAAATAAACAACTGAATAAACCACAAAACACAGATATGCTTTACTCTGCATTGAGTTGTCATTTCCCATTTGACACCTGAGTATGAATATTATGTAAAACTTCTTGGAGCTCTTGGTCCCTTGAAGTATGCGGAAGCTGGTTGGTAGTTTTGCCTGAGTGAGATGGACAGAACTCGGGGTGTGGTGGGGCTTCTCTTGCAGGTGAGATGACGAGAGGTGTGGGGAAGAAATCTGGCTCATATATTAAAGACTGACCCACACCCATCTGGACTGATGAATGGGAATAAATGAAAGGGAAGCACAAGGGACTGCTGCATCCTGATATTGGGAGTCAGTAAATGACAACCTGGCTCGCCCACCCTTTCCTTTCTGAAAGAAAATGGTGACACAGAGTCTTGAAGAAAAAGGCTGATGGTTAGGATGGCCAAGCACCATTTGGAAATGACCTGGAGCAAAACAACCACCACATCAATGCATTTTTGAGCATTAAACAGTTCTAAATGGAGAAGACAAAGTGGGTATGTATACATCATAGAGTGTAGTTTGTAAAAACCAACTTGGCTGCCATGGATATTTGTACATATTGTAGTTGCTGCCCACAGCTCCCAGCTGCAGTCTGTTAGCATCAAACTTTTCATTAGGCTCAGTACAACCGCACCATAGCATCTATTTGACTTTTCAGTTTCCTTTCAGTATGGTACTCTGACACTCCAGGCTAAGATTGTTGCAATGGTTGGGATCCTAGTCACATAAATGCTAAGACAAGGTGTACATATGGCAGGATCAACAGTATGCCAAAGTCATTGTCACTCGGTAGCATTCATCCAATTCAGACACAGCCTCAAGTTTCTAAAGTCAGGAAATTTCTCCCAAACAAACCTTGCTGCTGGTGGGTTCAGTTACTTAAGCTTCTTGGTTTGGTCCTGTGATCATGACACTCGCCACACCTCTGCCCAATGCAGACTGAGGTTGCACTTGGCAGCTATTTAAAGATGAGGTTTGTGAACAACGCGTGGCATTTTGAGTCCAGTTTTAAGAGGACGGGATGCGTTCCTGGTATAACCGTTCATGTTCCAGACAGCATTACCCCGTACGACTCGAGAGAGAGTTCTTTTGGAGATTAACTTCGTTGCAAGGGATCCAACGTGGCCAAGGCTGCATAAGAGAGATGGAAAACAACGGTAGTTTTATCCAATTATGAATAAAACTTTAATGGTCATTCGATCTTCTGAAATTATTTTTGTGCCCATTTTCTTTCTACCTCAGGTTCCCTAGAGCTAGAAGTGTCCTTAAAGCTCACCTAGTCTAGTCCTCTCATCTAATGAAAAAGCAGGTTCAGAGAAGCTCTGACTTCCCCTTCCTCCCCCATTTTTCATTGTTTTAAAAGTTGGTGCACATGACCTGTTCCAGTGCTGTAAGCTTTATGTTCCTTGCTCCTATCACTTGCTCTCCATAATTCACCACTCTGCCTAATTCATAATTCAGCATCATAACTCCACTAATAAGTGAACAATGGAAACAGACACAAGATTCCCATCAATTTCACAAATTATGAGAATCTGATATTTGGTGGAGAAAAGAAAACTTAAAAAGATGTTAACAATAGCTTTTGAGGGTATCAAAATAAAAAAGGAAACTAAAGGGGGACCTTGGGAACAACTCAAATAATTATTGGTATGCGAATATGAAGGACTATTGTGCCAAAATTGATGAAATGGAGAGACTGAGAGGAATCTGGAAGACATGTTTGAACAAATGCACAGCGAAGTAGGTGAAATTAGCATAATTTATCCAATAACATCAGAGAAAACTACTTAAAACTAATCAACACATTAGCAAACCATGAACCCCAAAGAATCAAAGAAGCATGTTACCCCTCTCCTGACAGAAAAGCACTGGACTCCAAAGCATATGACATACTTTTGGACAAGTCAATGAGTAAATTTGTTTCATTTAGCAATGACATTTATTATAAGACTTTACTTTTTTCCCCCTTTGTTATTAAATTTCAGGAAGGGGAGTGAAAGGGAGAAAAATGAATGTTTACTGGAAGAAACGAAATACTAAAATAATAGAATTAGGTCAGGAAGGAGTAGGTAGGGGAGGTTGGGGGGGGGGGAAGAATTGAATTATGAGTGTCATTGTACATGTAGACTGGATGCATTGAACAAAGAGATTTTCCCCCAGTATTTTGTTTCTGAATATCACCCCCTTCGGTGTGTTTGCCCTCTTATATCACCCTCTTCCCTTCTTTCCCCTTTCCCTTTTTCCCTTCCTTTCCTTTTGTTAGTTCCCTTTTTCCCCCACTCCCCCTCTCTTTCTCTGCCCCCTCCCCTTTTAATACTTGAAAGGTTAGATGTTTATTTTTTTAACTAAGTATGTGTAAGTTGACTTTAAGCCAAGCCTGATGAGAAGAAGATTCAGGTTAAACAAAGAGATTTTTACCTATTATCAAAATTACCTTTGAGATACATATATAAACACAAACACAGGGAATTACCTTATAGATATATAAACACATGCCTATGCACACATATTTACATGCATATTTATGTTTGTGTATTATTTCTCCCTCCACTCAGAAGACAGACACTTTTGAAAGTAGCTTTTTTGACACATACAATTTTCAAACAATAGTTGGTTAAAAGATCCACTTTTCTCAGTTAAACTATCTTGGTCCCAGTCTCCCATTCAGGCAGAACCAATTTCCTGAAAGTGAACAGGTTGACTGCCTGCCTTTTGTTGTCTCTAGGTTGACAGGGCTCTTACATTAAGGCTTCCTCCCTAGACGGTTGACCCTGGCTGACCATCTCTCTCCTTACTCGTTCATGATCTGACAGGCTCTTTTTCCCCCTCGCTAATCTGACAAGCACCATTTTATCCTTCATCTCTACTTCAAAAAACCCAGGGAAGGGATGAACCAATTCTCACTCAGCCTGTCCTGAGGAACTGTGAAGTCATCTTTGTTGCTTGTCATCCACAGTTGATTCTTTGATCTCAGACAATCTCTGGTGTTCTAATCTGCTACTTTTCCACTTACATTTCCAGTGCACAGTACAACTAAGGGGTACCAGGGGAAGCTATGTAGGCTTTTCTTCTGTTACATTTATTGGATGCCGAGAGGCAGATCTGACACGGTTCAGCCAGCATAAACTGAGAGATCTCACAAATAATGCTATTGACTTCCTGTCTGAATCCCTTAGTGTCCTCTCAATTTTACAGCAGTTCCATCATTTATGACACATATAGGAAATGCCCCTGACATGCCTAGAATAATTTGGAAAAAGGGGAAACAAAACACCTTCCCTTCCAAAACTGATTAGAGTCAGTCATTCAGGCTCTCCATAGAATGGAAAATTCAGTGTTCTGAATTTTAACTTTATGAACTGTATCATGGGATGTCTTCATAGTCCCTAAGGTGCCTACTTCTTTTGAGCCTAGGAAACCAGGATGAATTCACACTCTCTGAGCCTGTCACATGAAGACAACCTACCCTTTTCTCAACTCCTACCCTAAGTCTCTACCCCAAGTCCTGTCAAATGATACTCATATCACTTCATTGTAGAAGGGAGGGGGAGAAAACAACAGATACCTTCAGTTTAAAAAACTTTATCTTAGACTTGCATCACAAGTCTTTTTTAATGTTCACTTCAGGAGGCATTTGCTGCTGGACAGTTCCCTCGTGGCTTACTCAGCATTAGGGCAACTGATTCTCATTCAGTCAGTTAAAAGTGTTCTGAAATCAGACTGAAAAACCCATAAAAATTAAAACACCAAACACACCTAATTTGATGGAAACATTTCTTTCCCCAATCTTCATCAGAGATTAAGGAATGAAAATAATTTATAATGCAACTATATCAAGGGTAGTCCTGGCAAGTAATTTCTGGCATTTGCAGGGGCAGTGTGACTAAAGAGAACTAGGGACTGGTAGATAAGAGACAGCCATGTTCAAGTTCCACCATAGGCAGGTACTATCTGTGTGACCTTGGGCAAATAACTCAAATGCTTGAGTTTCTCTTTCCTCATAGGCAAAATGGGAATAATAGCATCTATTGCCTATTTAATAGGACTTAGGAGAATTAAATGAGATAACATAAATAAGCATCCTCAGTTTTAGGATCACAGTCCAAGACCTAGAAGGGACCTGAAAGGTCATCTAGTTCAACTCCTTCATTTTACAGGTATGAAAAATTCATCTTTAAGGCAAATTATGGTTGTTATTAGTGGGTTTTTATTTTTTGAAAGGAGAGATATATGTTTTCAAAGAATTTATGATGGCAGAAGTGTGCTAGCATCTCCTACAAACTCAGACTGAATTTGTTTTCTTTTTCTCTTTTTTTTAGGTTTTTTTCAAGAAAAGGGGGTTAAGTGGCTTGCCCAAGGCCACACAGCTAGGTAATCATTAAGTGTCTGAGGCCAGAACTCAGGTACTCCTGACTCCAGGGCTGGTGTTCTATCCGCTGTGCCATCTAGCTGCCCCACCTGAATTTGTTTTCTAAAGCACACCACCACACAGAAACACATACAGAAGGGAGAACTGGAAATAATTCTGATAACCATGAAATCCATTGTCTGGTCATGAAGATCCTACAACTTACACATGGCTTTGTCGTTTGGAAGGTTGTTTTGGTTCTGGAAGGTTGACTTTACTGCATTTTACTTTGAAGTTTAGAGGTGGATACTTGTTGATTGCACCTAGGGAGAGAGCAGATTATAGTTATGTTTACATATAGCTTTCTGTCAACATGATTTAAAATACATAAGCTTTTCAGTATAGGACTTTCCACTTCTCATTACCTATTTCAGAAGTGGACAGTGACTGAAGCGGTAAAATGTGTTACATGTTACATTTCTCAGTTGATTTGTTTGTATATACAGAAAATCCATCTGTGTTAGTGCTGTGCTGCCATAGTTACTGATCTACTCCAAAGGACTCTGGGTAAGAAGAATTGGTGCTTCCTTACAAGATGCAGGACAACAAAAGGTGGCAGAAGCCAACCTGATCTGCCCAGCCTTAAAACAACAGTATCCAAATTCTTTCATTGTTTAACCCTTACTACTGAGCTTCATCAATCATTTCTGAGGCATCTTGATGAATTTTCTGGAAGAACTTTCGTTTTAGAGATTGGGAGAGTCAATCCACATAGCAGATTGACAGATGCTTCCATTGCTAGAGAGCCCAGGTTGGAGGTGCATTCTGCGAATGGAACAGCCATATTGATTGCTGCATTAATTCTTAGTTGATCCAGAAATTGATGTTGGGGAAGATGTGCCTTGGTAATCAAATTAGAGAATCTTTCCACCCAATGAGAACTGCCAACTTTAATGCTTTATCTAGAAATCCAAGTGGCATTCTCTAGCCTGGGAGAGTAATAATAATAATGATGATAAAATTTTTTATGCCTGTTTTATAGATGAGGAAATTGAGGCTCAGAGAAATTAAACCACTTGCCCATGTTCATCCACAAAAGGTCAGGTGTTCCTGAGTCCATGATTGGCACTTATCCATTATGCTACACTACCTCTAGCAAGGGGCAGGGTCCAGATTGCAATCCAGTGCTCCTGGTTTCAGTCAGCTTTCTTTTCATTAGATTATGATGAGATCCCACCAAATTTCACTTGGATACTAATCTGACCAAGAAGCCAAACAAAAAATGTAAAGGAAAGGAAAATATAATGAAATAAGAATCTGACCTGTAAATGGACTAATCTGGGTGATATTTTGCATCTCCCCCTCTTTTCTGCAGTATCAGAATGAAGCTGTTCTTTCCAAGGTTATTTGAATGAACAGCTCTCTTTTAACTGCCAAATCAAATGACTTTATTTCAGTCCTTAATCCTTCTTGAGGCATCATTGTAAACAGTTAAACACCTCTTTCTGGACACTTCTCCCCATGCATATTTTTGCCATTTTATTTTTTTCTGTTGATCCACTTCTTGGTCTTCTTTGTTGGGTCTTCATCCATATCACACCACTGAACTGTGGGTACCCCCTTCCCTTTTCATCCTATACTGTCTCTTTTGGGGATCTCATCAGCTCCTAATGGTTCAGTTATTTGTTATTATTATTATTAATTATTATTATTTCCATGCAGATGATTTCCAGATTCATATATGTAGACAGAGCTATATATATATAGAGATGGAGAGATAGATACAGTCCCAATCTGTCTTAGTTCCAATCACACATCTTTGACTGCCTCTTGAATACCTTAAACTAGAAGTCAAGTTCAAAATGTTTAAAACAACTCTATCATTTCCCCACCTCCAACCATACCACCTTCCCAACCACTCCTACTACTGTCCTCACAGCCATCCTGGTTGAGACCTCAGAGTCATCTTCAATCCCTACCCTCCATTTCTACCTTCTCAGTATCACTCATCTATATGTCCTTCTGCTCATTGAGGCAGAAGCCTCATTCAGATCTTATCCTCTTTCACCTGGACTTCTACATTCAGTCTTCTGGGTGGCCACCCTGTCTTCAATCTCTTCCCCTCAGTTGCTAAGGTCACTTTTCTAAGCCTCTGTCTGCTCCTTACATTCTCATGATCAAGGAGCTCCAGGGGCTCCCTCTTACTTCCAGGATCAAATAGAAAATATTTTATGTTCTTTCTAACCTGGCCCCTTCCTACCTTTTCAGGCTTCTATCTTTGTCCACTCCACCACTCTGTAGTCCTTCTTTCATTAGCCTACTTGCCCTTCTCTTGGACAGGACCCTCATTTGTGTACCTCTGTCTTTGCATCTGTTCTCTCCCATACCTAAAAAGCCCATCGCCCTCACCTCCAACTCCTAGTATCCCTGGCTCCCATCAATACTCAAAGGAGATCTCACCTTTGGCAAAAGACCTTTCCCAGCCCCCACTTCCCTACTCTTAGGGGTGGCAAGGTAGATAGAGGACAGGACCTGGAGTCAGGAAAATTCATCTTGAGTTCAAATCTGGTCTCAGATACTTCCTAGCTATGTGACCCTGGGCAAGTCATTTAGCTCCTATTTGCCTCAGTTTCCTCTGCTGTAAAATGAGCTGGAGAAGGAAACAGCAAATCACTCTTCTACCTTTGCCAAGAAAACTCCAAATGGGGTAATGAAGAATCAAACACAGCTCAACAACAACAATAAAAACCTCCCTACCTCAATGCTTTCCCTTCCAGATTATCTTCATTTACTCTGAACAAATCTTGGATGTGCACAGTAACTTAAGTGCCACATCCCCCTTAATCATTATCATAATTAATACTTATTATAAGCCAGGCACTATCCCAAGTACAATTATCTTTCTTGATCCTCACAACAACCCTGAGATTATCCCATTTCTTATTTGAGGAAACTGAGGCAAACAGGTTAAATGACTCACCCAGGATCACAGAGCTAGAAAGGGTCTGAGGCACATATGAACTCAGGTCTTCTTGACTCTGGTCCAGGGCTCTATCCACTGTGCTTTTTGGGGACTGGAACTGGTTTGTTCTGGATATACCAGCCCTTACTCATATTGCAAAGAGCACAGTAAAGAACTTAATAAATGCTCTTTATTTTGACTAACTGATTTTTAGAATTATGTGTTAGGAATAAGTAAGGCTTGGGCAATGACTTTTTAGCACAAAGGCTAAGGAATGAGTAAGACTTAGGTGATGACTTCTTAGCACAAAGGCTAAGGAATAAGTAAGGCTTGGGTGATAACTTCTTAGCACAAAGTCTTTCTTCCTTTCCAGACACACAGCTCATGTTCCAAAGCGATGAAGGTGCCAGATGTCTGACCTCCAGATGGGTGGTTGCACGATCACTCTGCTTTCCTCTCCAAAGAAAAACAAATTGCTTTCATATATGTCTTGCTTATGTTCAGTAGTTTGGGTTATATTTCTTTTCTTCTTTTTTTTTTTTTTGCAGAGATGGCTCACTGAACTCAACATTTACACTACAATTGGTTGTGACAGTTAAACTACAGCACGGTCCCACTGTCTTCTGATCTCATCCTGTAAGTTATTAACCAGAGTCTTTTCAACATGTGCCTGACACTGGCCACGTCTAGGTGCCAATGTGTCCAATAAAATCTCTGATTCTTCTTTACCCACAACATCTATCTCTATTGCCTGTGAAGTTCCCATTTCCTGATATTAATCCTAATAATTGCATGCTATTAACATTTTCTTGGGAGCACTCCCCATAGAACAAAAGAGTCTTAAGTTCAAAATTTTCCTGTGTAATTGGGGAACTAAGTGTGATTTCAGTGATATAGGGAACTCCTGGGTAGCAAATTCCTCTGCCAATCCTACTTAAAGTTCAACAAATTTGCCTGGGTCAATCACACAGCCAGAATGTGTCAGAGTCAGGACTCGAATTCATGTCTCCCTGGTTGGAGATCAGCTTGCCATTCACTATACATCTTTCTCTATATCTCTGATAAATCAGTATTCCTCTCTGCTCTCAGTTTCCTCTTTGATAAAATGATGGAGGGATCAGAGAAAGCTAAGGGAGGAGTATTATGTGTTTGAAGGGCAATGAGGTGGGAGAGAGATATTAGACTCACCCAGGGAACAGATCAAGGAGCAATGGGTAGAAGTTGTAGAAAGGAAAATTTAGGTACAAAATAAGGGGAAGCTTTCCAACATGGAATGCCATCTAGAGGAAGAATGGGCTGTCTGGCAGAATGGTAGGGATGGGAGGTCTTACAAAAGAGACTGGAGGTCCTCTTGGGAATTCTCTAGAGGGGACTATGGGGCAAGATGGTGCTTGAGATTCCCTTCCAACTTGGACATTATGTCTAGACCAAGCCCAGGGCTCATCCATAATCGCTCTGATTCCAAGTTCTAGTTTATTGAGCCCCACTCTGCAGTTGCTTTGTACCCTTTAAGTCATTTACTTTGGGTCCAAGGGTCTCATGCACCCCTAGGATGCCCCAAGGAGTCTGTGGGTAGATTTTACATGGTCCGTGAACTTAAGTCTTTTCTTCAATTACTTAAAAACATAATTCTGAGAAGGGACTTCCCCCAGATTACCAAAGAGGTCTAGGACACACCAAAATGGTTACAAACCCCCTGCCTCAAGTTATATTTAAATATCAGTCACACTCTTGAAGCAAACCCAGCAAAGAAAGATGGCCAATATTTCTTTTTCATGAGTAAAAGTGCCAGTAATTACTGGCACCACAAGAAATAAAAGGCCTTTTTGTAAAGCAGCATTTCATTCTGATGGATAGAATGATGCCTCTGAAGGCCTCAGATCTGTCTTAGGATCTTGAATAAACACAAAAACCAAGTCTTACTTATTTCTTTTTAGCTCGAACTTTTGGTGTTCACCGATGAAACATAATTTTCCATCAAAGAGCACTAGGCTCTTACATGGCAGAAGCTTCCAGATCGTAACTCAACTGCACTCTGTAACCTCCCACTCTCCCATACCCTGCCGATCCATGCAGACCAATTTGTGTGCAGCTGCTGGAATGACTCCTTCTCCACAAGAGCCCAAGGTCAGACATGAAATGTTCCTGAGCCTGTGATTCTCATCACACTTTATCACCCCTAGCTTTCTGACCACGTCATTTGTTCCCTTGGAGAATGCCAAGGAGACACCCAGAGGCACGGCCACCTCCTGGACCATTTTTATGAACTTGAAATAAAGAACTGAACTACTCACGTCTGACAGAATTGATAAAGGATTTCACAAACTTCACCCCATATCCATGGTCTGGTTTGTGAATTCGGCCAAGTTGGACCAAGTGATGATCAAGGGGGTGGCTGGCTAATTCTTCTAGCTCCTCGTCATTATATGTTAGGCCAAAAGAGAATACAAATATGGCATAACCCTGACATTTGGCCCGCAGAGATTCTTTCTTCAAGACTTTCCTGTCCAAATAACTCGTTTCTCCAGCAGACACTACAAAAATGACTCTGTTTTTTCTCAGGTTGGGTGTGCCTGTGAAGATATTATCTACTGTCCATTGCAAGGCATGACCCAAGAAAGCTTCACCATTCAGTTGTTGGACTGATTCTTCAACATGTCTCTTCATTAGGCGTTTATTGTTGTAGGTGGTGAAATTGAACTCCATCCTGACTGGCCTTGACCTTGTATTGGGTACAAAGCCCAGAGGAGCATGGCTCAGTAATGCAATGCGGTCCCCAACAGTAGAGGTCTTGGGTTCACGTGCAACATCAAAGTTATCCATCACTGCTTTCAGGAAATTTTTCACATCTTCAAACTCGGCACTTCCCATATCTCGGGAGCCTTGGAAAAGGAAGGCTGCATCTATGTACGATGGGGCTGCTGAAGGTTTCTCTTGCTCACAAGAAACTTTCGGCTTGCATCTGTCTGCAAGGAAACAATGATTATTATTGTTACTAAAACTGAAAAATGAATGGAAGAGAGGAAATCAAAGTCTAGATTTTGGATTTTGGAAACTGCATAGATATGTCTGAAAAGAACCAACTATGTAAGGAATTGGTTTCTAAATAAAAAAACAGAAGAAACTACAAAATGTTAGTGAATATGTCTGAGTGTTCTAGTGTATTCAACGGAAATGTTATAGAAGGCCTATTTTGTTTATTGCATGATTCATGCTGGGATCTTTGGGGATCCATTTGACTTATTCTGAATTTCAGATCTCATCTGTGCCTTGTGGTCCAACCGGTGGAACCTACCTTAAGAAATGATTCTACATTGAGATCTGCTTCCCCAAAACACACATAGTTCCCTAGGGGACTTCACTATAATTCTAAACAGGCTAAAGGAGACAGGTATCTCATACCCTCAAGTCTTCTTTATCACTCCCTAGGCTAGATTTAATTTTTATGGCAACTTCCTAGGTGCAGGAAGTTTCCAGTGAGGACCTTCTCCCACCAATGCAATGCAGATGAGCAATTGTCTTGGTAAGAGAGTGGCTGGAGGTCTTGAGGTATAAAGTGACATTCTTGGGGTCATTTAGCCAGTGTGTGTCAGAGGCCAGACTGAGGTCTTACTGTTTCTAAGGTTGACTCTTTATCCACTACACCATGTTCTCTCTCAGAATACAAGATACTGTTTAAAGATTTAGAATGTTTGTATGTTTAGACTATAGCAACACCCTCTAAGTAGCTAGGTGGTGCTTTAGTGCAGAGAGTGCTGGGTCTGGAGTCAGGAGACCTGAGTTCAAATTTGACCTTAGATTCTTACTAGCTTTGTGACCTTGGCCAAGTCACTTTACCCTGTTAGCCTTATTTCCTCATTTGTCAAATGAGCTGGAAAAGGAATGGCAAAACACTCCCATATCTTTGCCAAGAAAACCCCAAATGGGGTCACAAGCAGTTAGAAACAACTGAAAAAAAGAGACTGGACAACAGCGTCCTTTAAGCGTGGCGCCAATGATCAAATAAGAAAATATCGGCAGAACCCTTAACACAGTGTCTAATACCTAATAAGTGTTCAATGAATGCTTATTGTCTTCCCCTGCCTGCCCTCCCCATCCCCTTCCACAAGAGATACCTACTTCACTTTTTAAGTGGGACAATCCTTGAACAATTAAACTTCGATATCGATTTGTACAAAATTGTGTTTATGTTGCAAAGCTGGAGCACAGGAATACAACAAACATTTACCAGCTTTCACAAGGTAACACAGACATTTCTAATTGAGAAGAAAAAGACAAGTGGGATGAGTTGCTTTTCTCAAATTTGACTGAGCCTTACAGCTTTCGGATTTCCATTATATATGAGGTTGGTGCTCAACGCCGAATAGGAGACTGAAGACAGTGGCATAGCCCAGGATGAATGCTTTAGGAACTCATTGGGATGAGGCAACCAATTCGCCTTCCAATTAATCAACAACTATTTCTTTTTTTTTTTTTTTTTTAGATTTTTGCAAGGCAAATGGGCTTAAGTGGCTTGCCCAAGGCCACACAGCTAGGTCATTATTAAGTATCCAGACCAGATTTGAACCCAGGTACTCCTGACTCCAGGGCCAGTGCTTTATCCACTATGCCACCTAGCCGCCCCTCAACAACTATTTCTTAAGCTCTCACTATGGGCTCAGCACTGTACCAAATGCTAAGGATACAAGTAAAAGCAATGAAACTATCCCTGGTAGTATTCAGCTGACATTCTAATTGAGAAGCTAGTATACATAAAAATAAATACAGAATCAACTGTTGTTAGCTCTTCATTCTTCAGTGATGCCAGAAGAGGGGACTTAACTTGCAAGTGAACTGCATTAGAGTTGGGCAAAAGCATCAGCCTCACTCTCTCCTCCTGTCTTCAGAGTCTGGTGGCATTCAGTATGAGTGGAGATGGCCTGGATGCAATGGGAGATTGACTTCCCAGTCCTCAGTTTGAGGCAATGCCAATTCAGTGATTACAGCTAGGCAAGAAATGAGGCAAAGAATGGCCTAGCCTTTGTCATTAAAATAGAATCAGTCTGGGAGGGGAGCACCTTCAGAGTTTCTGGTCAGAATAGAACTCAGAGCCATCAAAATCCAATCAAGCAACAACCCATTTTACAGATGAGGAAACCGCATGCAGGCATTAAGTGATTTGCCCAGAGTCACCTAGCTAGGAAGCGTGTGAGGCTGAATTTGAACCTGTCCTCCTGCCTGTAGCTCTAGCATTGTGTGCACTATGACTCCATCTGCCCAACAGAAGGCGCAGCACCACATCTGTTCATGCTCTGCAGCATCTGTTGTCCATAGTAGGTCAGTAATAAACATATGGCGTATGAGACCTGATGCTGTTGGTGGTGACTCCCTCCCATCCATCTTTTTTTTTTTAGATTTTTCAAGGCAAATGGGGTTTAGTGACTTGCCTAAGGCCACACAGCTAGGTCATTATTAAGTGTCTGAGCCCGGATTTGAACCTGGGTCCTCCTGACTCCAGGGCCGGTGCTCTATCCACTGCGTCATCTAGCCGCCCCCTTCCTCCCATCCATCTTGCTCACTGTGGTATATTCTGGACCTTGTCATCCACTCTTCTATTACATCCTCTCAAGGATCTAATAGATCTCTCGCATCTGGAAAAGTCAGCCTGGAGTCCGGGCTTCCCTGATTGGTCAGCATGTTATAAGGGTGACTCTGGATCCATAAGTAAACTAGCCCTGTCATTGTTACTGGAAAGGAAATGCCAACCAATTCCCCTCTGGTTTGAGACAGTAACTAGAATGTTGGACTTGGGAGTCCAGAAACCCTAAGTTCAAATGCTGCCTCAGGACACTTACTAGCTGTGAACCCTGGGCGAGTCAGGAAACTTGTTCTAGCCTCAGTTTCCTCACCTGTAAAATGAGGACAAGGAAGTTGTGAGGATTTAAATGAGGCAACATACATCAGTACTTGTTGGGATTAAAGAGCTATATGAATAATAATTATTTATTATTCAGGCTTTACTCATCATTCCAGTGATTTCCTTTTTTTGGGTAAGGCTATAGGATTAAGTAGCTTGCCCAAGGCCACACAGCTAGGTAATTATTAAATGTCTGAGACCAGATTTGAACTCAGGTCCTCCTGACTCCAGGGCCAGTGCTCTATCCACTGTGCCACCTAACTGCCCCCTATTCCCATGATTTCCTAACTGAAAATCCCTTCCCCTTCCCCCATGACTCCCCTATATATTCTGATTCCCCCTGATTGCAATATATGCTTTTTGAGGGCCAGGGCTACCTTGCTTTTGGGTTTAGTATCCAGTAAGAGTGTCCTAATACTTTCTATCTATTCATTCATCAAGTGAAAAGCATGAGAAACAATATGAAATCCATATCAATGACTGTGATGCAGTTGCTATGGTGGAATCCAGTGGAAAGTTATGGCAGTGAAAGATTCATTAGTGTGGGGAGTCTGAGTGTGAAATAGGAAATGCCATGGTAATCCAATGTACTGGTGCTAGATTGATTGAAAGTTTGGCTATGGACAAATTATCTTTCTCTTGATGAAATCTAGTGAAGTTTTATGACCATGTATAATGGTCTCATTAAAAAAAAATAAGTCCTCTTGTTGTGCCATTAGGATGCTGTCTCTAAGATTCCAAGACAGCAGGCGTCCATTTGTTCAGTTATGTGGTTATTTTAATTGCTGAGAACTACAGCCAAACTATCTTCCATTCTGTGCCTAAGAGACTAAGATTAAAAAAAAAAAGGATCTGAGCCAAGGAAATTGCAACAGAAGGCCTCCCTAGACACGCGCATTAATGATTCCTCACTGTGTGACATACCAACTCAGTGTTGTAACTGAGACTTTCACAAAAGTACCAAGCTGAAATGCATGGTGGAATCTACCTCTCCTCCCTTTTCCTGGGAGTTGAAGGGCTTCTAGTCCCTTCTGATTTATAAAATGACATTAAAGGGGAAAAGAGATTAAGATACAGAGGAGAAAGAAAAAGAGGAGAAAGAAAAATGTAGAACTCATAAACTTGCAAATGGATGAATGTTGAAAACCACCTTGGCATGCACTGGGAAAAATAAAATAAAAAGAAAGATTATGGAGGAAGGGTGGGAGGGAGGTGGGTCAGGATAAAGAGAGAGAATTAAAGAATAAGAAAACCGAATGAAAATCTTCCATTCTATTGTTTGTCACCATACATTCATAACAGTATTTACCTGGCAAACATTTGATTCAACTCTATAAGTATTTCTGGTGGTATTTGTTGAACTAGCTTGAGATGAAGCATCAATACTTTTATATTATAGATGGGGGAGAAGGAAGTCAGAGACATTAGAGAATATATTTCTGGTCAAATGCTCAATTCCCGTAGCTGGGATATGACCCCATACACTTCCTGGCTCAGCTTCATATACCAGACCAAGTCATTTGTGGGATGGTTTCTGTTCTTTACATGGAATTAGAAGGTACCAAGTCTTCTTCATGTTATGTAGAAGGATTTGACTTGACTTGCTTGGTCATAGAGGGAAGAACCAGAAGTGGGTGGAAAAAGCAAAGAAAGAGATCTAGATGTGATGAAAAGGGGGAGAAAAACCCTAACAATTAGAGTCATCAAAAATGAAATGGCTACCTGGGGAAATTGTGGGTTCCCTCTTGTTAAAAGGTTTCAAATTCTTTTTTTTTTTTGTTTTTAGGTTTTTGCAAGGCAATGGGGTTAAGTGGCTTGCCCAAGGCCACATGGCTAGGTAATTATTAAGTGTCTGAGGTTGGATTTGAACTCAGGTACTCTTGACTCCAGGGCCAGTGCCCTATCCACTGCGCCACCTAGCCGTCCCTCTGTGAGATTCATTTTCAATGATTTTTTTGTTGTTGTTTTTGCAAGGCAGGTCCTTTGGACTCCAGGGTCGATGCTTTATCCATGGTGCCACCTAGCTGCCCCTGACATCACCTAGCTGCCCCTGATTTTTAAAACTATCTATATTTGAGAAATTGGCATTTTACATTTTATCTAATGCAGGATGATTGACTCTGCCAGTTGCTTCTGTCCCTCCCAAGCCAATGCAATGAAATAAAAATTCCTGAGCATAAATGTAGGTGATGAATCTCTGAAAAGCAGATTTTGGAGCATCCAGAGGTTTAAGGTTATAAAAATGTATACAGAACACATTTACAGTTCCCTAGTGGAAAAAAAAAAACCTGGAAACTATAAACGACAGATTTTCTCAAAACCATAAACATTTCCTAGTAACATCACCCGATCCAACTGGCCTCTGCTGTGAGTCTCCAGTGGAGTCATAAGGAAGGAGAACTTGGCCCAGGACACATTGGCATTCGGCCTGCCAAACGGAGCCAGGCCATGCGATGCTGCAACGTGGTCAGGGCTCCAGGGAAATTCTCCTCAAGTTACACACATCCCTGCAGCCAACAGTGACTCAGTGTCCGAGGGAATCCAACCTAGGCCTGCTCTTGGCTCTTACCATAGCAGAAGGTACATTGTTGGAGTCTCTCCAGCAGCGGCCTGTAGTCCGCCCTCGGTGGAATAGTTAGCACCTGAAAAGCTCCAGTGTCATCAATCTGAGGGAACAAAACCAAGAGAGATCTGGCTTAGGCATGTGTGATAGATGATGTGTGGCCTTGCATAGAAAAGTCGCCAGAGGGCAGCTAGGTGGCACAATGGATAGAGAACCAGCCCTGCAATCAGGAGGACCTGAGTTCAAATTCAGCCTCAGACACTTAATAATTGCCTAGCTGTGTGACCTTGGGCAGGTCATATACTTATGTATGTGAGTGTGTGTGTATATTTTGTATATATGTATATATATATATATATATATATATATATATATATATATAAAATATACATAAAACTGCATCTCAGAGTAATTGGTTCACTTTAGAATCTGTATTTTATTTATTTCATTTCAAATCATTGTGTGGAGGGGTCTGTAGGCTTCACCAGACACAGTCCATGAGGGCCAGGACAAAATAAAAGCATTGCCTTAAATAAATAAGATATGGAGGAGAAAGAAAAATGCGGAACTCATGAACTTGCAAATGGATGAATGTTGAAAACCATTGCCTTAAATAAAGAAAAAAGAAAAAGAAAATCACCAGAGACAGAACCCCAGAGCTGTGCCAACCTTCCTCCAAGGTCTACCTACATCCCTGGGAGTAGCTGCTATGGTCCATTTCAGAGATGGTGGTGCCTGGGGCACCATAGTGCAAACTGAGCTGGACCGGAGTCAGCAAGACCAGGGTTCAAATCTACCCTCAGATACTTGCTAGTATGTGACCTTGAGTACATCACATAGTCTCTGTCTACCTCTGTTTCCTCATCTGCACAGTGGGGCTAAATAATAGCACCTACTTCTCAGGGGAGTGATTTTTTTTTTTTTTGCAAAGCTCAATTTGTTGCTTTACAGTTATGTCAATTCTTCATGAGCCCATTTGGGAAGTTCTTGATAAAGATACTGGAGTGGTTTGCCATTTCCTTCTCCAGTTCATTTTGCAGATGAAGAAACTGAGGCAACGAGGGTAAAATGACTTGCCCAGGGTCACACAGCTAGCCAGTGTCTTTGGGCTGGCTTTGAACTTAGGACCACGAGTCTTCCTGAAGTCGGTGCATGTGGCACCAGCCCACCAGGAAGAGATACCGAGGCTCCAAGAGGTTAAAGATTTGTCTGTGAGCCAGCCAGTAGAGTGGAAGATGGAGATGGGATCTGCACAAGTGTCTTCTGCCTTCAAACCTAGCAGACTGCCTTAGAGAGATTCTGCTCAGCCTCTCTGCGCCTTGGCCTTCTCCCCAAGAAACTCAGAGTTTTATGATTCTCTACATGGATGACAGGAAAATCCCAATTCTTTGATTGTTTTGGTTCCAACTGACCCAAACTTTACTAGATTTGCAACGTTCTTTAAATCCCAAGAACTAAGTTTCACAGAAAAGAAAGGTACAATGGGTGAGTTCTATCCTATTCTAATTAAGAGAATTAAAATGGAATTCACAAAGTATTACAGGCCAATGACTACTTTAATCATTTAATCAAGGATTTTTAACCTGCTTTTTTTTTTGTCCTGGCCCTGATGGACTGTGTCTGGTGAAGCTTACGGACCCTTCTGCACAATGATTTGAAATGAAATAAATAAAATACAGATTATAAAGTGAACCAATTACCTTGAAATGTAGTTTTATGTATATTATATATATATATATATATATATATATATATATATATATATGATACACACACATATATTTGGATATTTATTTATTTAAAAAACACATTCTTAAAAAAAATCATGCCCTGGCAAACCAAAAGGGCAGCTGGGCTCCACCCACATCTCTTGCCTCACTGCATTTGAGAACCACAGCTGCTTTGGAGGGCATTTCCTCTTTTCCCCTCAGTGTAACTTAATCCCCAAGCCCTTATTCATTAAGTGATTACTCTCTGCCAGTCTCTGGGCCACACACAGAGTGGCAGATGAGATGAGCAGACTGCTGAGTTATGGCAAAGGGTCTGCGGACCCATGTGAATGCCAGTCATTTCATTAAGTGAGCAAGAACAAATCAGCAGTGGGCTGCGCTCAGGAATTGCTATTTTTAAATCTATGTGTTGTTGCTGTGATGAGTACATGCAAATTCATTTAAAATTATTAATAGAGTCATAGAAGCGTGTTACCACACATTTTTGCAATCAGTGGATACTAAGAGAGTAGTTACAGGGGGAAGGAATGCTGACCTTCCTCCCTGTGACTACAGAAAATCACCTAACCTTCTGAATCCTCAGTTTCCTCTTCTGTAAAATAAGGAGACTGGACTAAATGGCTTTTGAAGTCTCTGTTAGCTCTAGATCCATGATCCTCTGAGACTGTGGAGGTGATGAACAATTTTAAAGTTCAAATGGGGTTCTTATCAGTCAATCAAGAGGCAATTAATTATGAAGCACTTGCTGTATCTCAAACATTGTATTGAACTCTGGGGGACACAAGGCGAAACAAAACAAAAAACTGTCCTCCCTTTGAGGAAGGAGTCAACATATAAATACCCATATATGGAAGTAGATGAAGGTCATCTCAAAGAGGAGACTGGGAAAGAGATGTAGCAAAATAGATAACCTGGAGTCAGGGGGACCCAAGTTCAAATGCAGCCACAGACACTTCATCTCAGTTTCCTCTTCTGCAAAATGGCAAACTACTCTAGTACCTCTAGAAAACCCCAAATGGGGTCATAGAGAGTTGGACCCAATTGAACAGACTGAACAACAATTACTTTTATTTTTAGGTTTTTGCAAGGCAAATGGGGTTGAGTGGCTTGCCCAAGGCCACACAGCCGGGTAATTATTAAGTGTCTGAGACCAGATTTGAACCCAGGTACTCCTGACTCCAGGGCCGATGCTTTATCCACTGCGCCATCTAGCTGCCCCCAACAATTACTTTTATAGGTGAGATTTGACCTGAGCTTAGAAGGAAGCCCCAGCAATGCAGAGGCAGGGGTGAAGGAGAAGAGCATTTCAGACAATGCTATGGTAGAAAGAAGGGGGGATGGAATGTTGTCTTAGAGGAAGGAAAGAAGCCACAGTTTGATTCTGATTATTCACTTAACCTTTGAGGGAACACCAAAGCCACCATTGAGCCTGGGCTAGGAGGCCTGAGGGCCAGGGCTGCCTTACCTTCTTCAAGTCTTGTAGGGATCTAGTGATTGGTAAATGCAATCAAAATTTAAAAATAGAAATGATAGAGAAGTATTTTGTTATTGACAGATTTGTAATAATAACGGAAGCCAAGAAAATATCTAGAAAAACTTCAAACTGAGCCCTGAAATCTTCCCAGAATGTATAAGAGAGACCTACATCATCTTGGCGTTTGCTTCATGATCAGAGAGAGCCTTTTAAGTGGAAACATTTCCTAAGCCTTGGATTAACCAAACAGAAACAAGATAAAAATAAATAGCAAAGTAAGTAATGCACAGAGATAAAATCGTGAGGCCCATAGTGTATCAGAATCCTGAACATGTAGCAAGCAAAATCCTCTAAAAATAAGGAGCTGGGGCTCAAGAAAATGTATGAATAAAGGTCATCCCTTTCCACAAATGCCTCTCTGTTTCAGAAGTGACTAATAGTTCTCAGTTACTCAACCTGATAAAACCATTGGCTGTTGCTAAGAAGCTGGCCACAGGCCTCTTTCCTAGGGGATAGAAAGGATGCTGCTGATCTGGGAAGGGAACAGTGCTATGACAGAAGGGATGGTGCACTTGGAAGGGAGGAGGAACTGGGTTTGAATCCTGCCTTGGACCCTTACTGTGTGACAGAGGCAGAGTCACTGGATCTTTCTGAGTCTCCAGTACTGCCTGTAGTTCTTGCCTCAAAGGATTATGAGGCTCCGGTGAGATACTACATTAAAACGTTTTATACTATGCTTAAACTGCCCCAAGATTTTGGTTCGGCCACTGCACCATGATGACTTCTCTAGAGATGGATAATTGGGTGACACTGTTCCAGACTACCAGTGAACACCTCCTACATACTTCTACCCTGCTAACCTTTCTTGTGCATAGATATCACCATGATCGCAACTTCCTGAAGAGTCTTTTTACCCACCAAATAAAATTCCAGTTCCTGTGTCTGGTACACAAGGCCATTCACCATCTGCTGCCCCCCACCCTCATCTCTCCAGGCTAATCTTATACTCCTGTGCTCTAGCCAAGATAAAGGAGTCGTCAAGTTCTGACCACCAATGTCCTCTAGGCCCTTTCTCCACTTCTAGCACCACCATTTCCTAAGAAGATCGCTCTGCCCTGACAGTCCCTCTTCCTGCTGGTGACTTCTTCCCAGAATCTCCAGGCCAGCCATGCTCACTCCTTTACTTCTCCCATTTCTGCTCCTGGACCTTCACGTCTTATTCCTCCCCCCCCCCCAAGGTTTTATGCTTCCTTTTTACTGTTCTCCCTACCCACCACCCCCATTAGAATGTAAGTTCCTTGAGGTCAGGGATTTTATTTTTGCTTGTCTTTGTATCTTCAGACCTTAATTAAGAATCTTGGTGACATGACTGCAAAAGCCTTGTCATATAGTTGAGGGCATCTTGTCTCTAAGGAATGAACCCTACGGGTATGATTCATGTGGGTAGCTCTAGGGTAGAAGAGACCCCAGCTTTCCACCATCTTTACTCACTGAATCTGGGACACTCTGTGTGGGGACTCTGGAGAAGCTGAACCCTTCATCTTAGCCCAACAAAAAACACTTATGAGAACTCACAGACCATCTGGGGAGGAAGAGAGATGCAGACACTATGAATGATGCAGTTATTCTACTTCTTGCCTCAAGGTGCCTCTTCTTATCACACAGCCGCCTCAAATCCACTTGTAGGCTGGTCCAACCCAAGGTTCACTGACTCCGATCTCATCTCTGGCTTTCTGAAATACTCCGTTAGGATAAGCAAGGCAATGAGGGGTCAATGAACCCATTGACCATGACTCTTCCTAGCCTTGGAGCTCAACAGGACTATCCTCTTCCTTCAGGACAACATCTTCATGACTTTCCACCTCCAGACCTTTGCTCATATATTTCTCCATAAGTGGGATGCCCTCCCTTCACTCTACCTGCTGAAATCTTCTGTGCATTTTTTAAGGATCATATCAAATGCCTACTTTCTTAAGGAACTTTCTCCTGTTCCCACTTCCTATTCCCACATTACATAACATAGACTAACTCTCTTATCCATTTGCCATCTAGAGCTAACATTTCTTTCTTTCTTTTCTCTTTCTTTTTGTTTTTGCAAGCCAATGGGGTTAAGTGACTTGCCCAAAGTCACACAGCTAGGCAATAATTAAGTGTCTGAGGTCGGATTTGAATTCAGGTCTTAGTGACTCTAGGGCTGGTGCTCTATCCACCATACTACATAGCCATTCCCTAGAGCTAACTTTTCTGTCTCACTCTAGGGTCACATAGAGTTTTACCTCCATTTGTTTGCTTCAGCCTCATGACACTCATTGAGGTGGCCTCTATTGTCTCCATTGCACAGATATGGAAAAGAGGGAACATATATTATTTCCCTACAGAAATGTGACACCCTTTCTTCTCTAAACTGTGTTTAGAGATCTCTAGTTTCTAGAACAGTACCCTGAACTTTGAAGAGGTTTGCTGAACTTGGTGAAGAAAATGACAAGTTTTCAAAAATTGAATCACACTTTAGCAAGAACCTCTTCTCCAGAGCAATTTCCTTCCAAAAGACTCCTTGCTAAAAGTAGAAAGACCTTTTAGATGTGCTTCTGATTTGTTCCTTTCCAACCACTATTCAGCTATTTCCAGGACCCAAGGACTAATTCCCATTCCACTGAGAATCTCCCCCACCCACCCCAAGTCCTCCTTGACTCTTCCTAAGGAGTAGCTGATAGGACTTGTACTGATGAAGATGTAGCATGGACTGGACTGACTAATTTGGACCTCTCAACTGTAATCAATGTTCATTCAAAAATCAAATTCTGAAGAGAGTTCAGGGCTAATTCAGAAATAAAATTCATCTTAATGTAATTACCTGTTACACTAAAAAAAAGCATTTTGAGACTGACATATGATGATGGACACATATTCTTGGTGTAAAAATGTTTACAGTAGTTTAAGATCAATACCAAATGTCTTTGCTAGAAGAGCAAATTAAGTATTGACTTCAAGATCCTTTCTTTTCTCTGGGTTTGGGACTTGGGATAGCCAAGAGAAGCTGAGAGTAGGTGCGAGGTGGAGACATATTGGCAATACAGAGGTGTCTGAGTATTCCGGTTCATTTAGAAGATTCACACCTTATCCCAGATCATTGGCAAATTATTTGTAATTGGCACCAGTGGGTTTTTTCCTAGTTCATATATATATATATATATATATATATATAATATATATTATATATATATATATATATATATATATATATATATATATTCAGTCCTGATGCAGGTAGCTCTGTCAGTTCATTATGATACAAGAGAGACTGGCTACTGATGCTAATCTAAAGGCCAACATCGTGGAATGGTTTCTAGTTATTAAGTAACAGAATTCTTTTCAATACTATTCAGGTCATGACCGATTTCCACTTTGCCATCTTTAGAGAGAATTATGGAGCTGGGAAGGCCCTTGAAAGACCTCTTAATTGTTGTGAACATTAGAAAGATGCTTAGGAGATGTCCTGCCTTCTTAAGCTAAATAAAATACCTCTCAACTATTTCAGCTTCTCTTAGAGCCATAGATTTAGACCTAGAAGGAAGCTTGGTTAGATGTAATCTAGACCACCTTTCTTCACCCTCCTGCTGCTTCTACAGATGAGGAAACTGAAACCCACATAGACTGTGACATGTGTGAGATCACATAGAGAGAAAGTACCAGTCAGAATTTAAAATTCAGGTCTTCGAATTCAAATCCTTTTCACTGAAGTTTATGGTAGGGAGGGACCTTAGAACTGGTGTAGTTATGTTGTAAGTTTATTTCTCACAAGGATCTTTAAAGCAAAGCAAAAAAAAAAAACCAACTAAAAAAATGTGGCTCCCCCCCAGTTCATTTCCTAAATTGCTACCCCCTGATTTAAAACAAACAAATAAACAAAACAACAATGAACGATAGAAAACAAGAGCAACAGACATTGTGCTGAAGATTTGAATTGAAGTCTCCATATGAACACTTACTAATTTGTTACATCCTGGATGAGTTAAAGTCATTTTATATTTAGGTGACCAGGAGCAAGTCACTCTCCAGTGAGCTGATTAGGCCGGATGACCTCTGAGGTCCTACCATCCCTGATCACATTATTTCTCTAAGTCAGCACTTACCAACTGTGCAATTTCAGGCAATTCCCTTAATCTAAGCCTCTATTTCTTTATCTGTAAAAGGAGAATAAAATTACTGACTGCACTCCCTCACCCTTAGCACACACCTAGATTGTGAGTCCCTTGAGGGCAGGGCTGTCTTTTACCTTTCTGTATATCCCCAGCACCTGGCAGAGGGACCGACACACAGTAGGACCTTCCTTAATGTTTATTGACCTACTCATGGTGATTGTAAGAAAAACAGATGAATTGTGAAGTACATTTAAAATGTCAGCTGTTCTCACTATAATAAAATATTACAAATAATCAGTGTTATATAATAATAATAACTCTTAAAAAATCAGTGTGGTGTAGGGGAAAGAGATCAGATATGGAGTCTGAGGGGCTGAGTTCCAGCTCTGCCATTAGTCTGAAGCAGAATGAATACATGAAAATGCACTTATTAAGCACCTCCTGTGTCAGGTTCTGAGCTAAGGGATACACATTCAGGAGTGAGATCACTCCTGCCCTTGAGGAGCTTGTGCTCTAACATGGGGGAGACACACTCACAGAGGGAGGGGAATTTTGGTCTGACACATTTCTGACCTTCAAGTTCACATGTGAAATTAGAGGTACAGCTTAGATGATCCTGAAGGTCTCTTCTGGTTCTAAATGCTATGACTCGTGCCTTACCCTCCCAAGTGGAGAAATCAAGGCCTTGGAGTAGGAGAGGATGATGTGCCCAAGCAGACTAGCTTCCTTGGTGAATGGGACTCAAGACTTTTCTAGAACAGTCAGAGCTTAAGTAGCTAGCCAAAGGTCATGTAGCCAGAAGGTGGCAGAGTTGGAATCTGAACTCAGGTTTTCCTGGCTAAAAACAACTCTCTCTCCCCTATGCCATGTTACTTCTCAGTAAAAAGACTGGGGTTGTGACACTAGTGATATCTGTTGTTCATCAGGAAGCCTTTCTGCTTACCTTTCCTTCTGACATCTTGTAGACACCAAGCAAGAATAAAACATTATTTTTGGAGGACAAGGAGGTTTCTTACTTATATAGGAGAGCACTAGGGAAATGAAGCCCCCTTACCGAGAAGGCCCGATTGATTCCAGGGACATTGTTGAAAGCAATGACGACTGGAATGACATCCAGAGCATTGTATTCCATGGTGGCAGTAACGATGGTAGATGCATCGACAGATCTGCCATCACTGAAAATTGTAGCGATCCTCCTCGTGTTGACCCCTGGGAGGGTTCTCTTGAAGACGTTCTTGGCCACAAATCTCATTGTCTTGCCAATCTCCCGGGCCCCTGAGGAGGTCTCATAACGGAGAGCTTTGATTTCTCTGAGCAGCTGCTTCTTACTACGGGTGTCAGACAGACGGAGGAGATGGCGGGTCTTCGAGTTATAGGAGACAACAGCCACTCTTGCTCCCACTGGACAGTTGTTTTCCCTGATTTGGAGGTCATTCACAATTGCAATAGTCATCTCCTTCATGCGTTCAAATGACTCTTCTGTGACTCCTTGGGACAGATCCAAAGCAAAGACTAACTCGGTAGGATGGACAGGACATTGTGGTTTTTCTAAAAGATAAGGGAAAAAAATGTGTTCATAACTTAACAGATCCTTTTACTTTGTTGAGAGAATTACATAATGGGAAGGCCTTGAATTTGGAGTTAGAATAGATCTTGGAGATCATTTAATTTTATAGTTGATGAAAACAAAGGTGGGGAGAAGGGAAATGACTTGCCCAAAGGAATATAGGGAGCAAGAAACAGAGTCTGGATTTGAACCCACCCACAACACATACAATGATGTTTTCATTTCCCATACTGTCCCTTATGCTTTAAGGTATATAAAATTTCCTTGCATGGACCCTCTGAGATAGGTAATGCATTACAAATGAGGAAACTAAGACTTAGAGAGGGAAAAATGACTTTTCTTATATCGAAAAGTTGGAATTGTTGGACCTCTCTTAATCACCCTTTAATGTGGGGTGGGGGGGTGGGGGGTGGGAAGGGGTGGAGCAGGGAGGTGGAGGGGTTCAAAGGGGAGAGAACAAAGCATCTTGGATAAAGCTCTAAATGTGGAATGAGGAAAAGACTGGTTTAAATTTCATCTCTGATATTTGAAACGACTGCTGTGGGACTAATTTTTTTCATTACCCGAGTCTCAGTTTCTTCATCCATAAGATGGGACTAATGTTCAACACAGTATCTTCTTCAAAGGAAGAGATACTAATGAGATAAGGTAGGTAATCTGCAAAACTTTAAGGATTATGTAAATATAAGTTATTATAGGGTGAAAAGTGAAATGCTTTGTCCAAGTTCATAAAGAAATTTAGTGTCAACTCAACTTTGCTGTGCCAAAAATGGAAAGGGAAAGGATATATAAAGCTAAATCCTCACAAAACTCCCCTGAGGAAGATTCAAAGGTGGTGGGGTGGCCCCTATTACATTTTTGGAGGATACCTCAATTATGGAAAATAACACCTGGCAGAGCCCACTGAGCTGAAGGGGCTTCTAATGTAAACTAAGTTGGTTCTAGGATATCTTTTATCTGAGGATCTGCCATACTAAAAGAGGAGAGGTCTTCATCAGATAGCTTTCACTATTAACTGTACTTGTTTTGAAATCAAAAGTCATGAAATCTAGAGAGGGCAAGGAGGGGCTATGGTCTGCATCAGGGCAGAGTATATCCACTGATCAAATCACAGATCATTGGTACCTTAATGTATACATTTAACAATTCTTTTTTTTAATAATTCATAAATAAGTAATCAGAAATTTTAAAATAATTTTAAGAAATTGATGGAATCATCCTATTTTGCTTTCAGTGGTATGAAACAATGACATGATGTTCCAAAACCACCATATCTGGAAAGCTCAATTAATTAAATAAATTGCAGTTTCAGATCATTTAGCTTTTTTTGGGGGGAAATGATGAAACAACAGTAAGGGGTGACAGATGGAAAGCCCAGGTCCTGCATGGATACCCAGCAACAGCAAGAGAGCTGGAGGAGGAAGTGCAGCACTTTGGATGGAGCCCTCATCTAAAGGATTAGGGCGGCCGTGGACAAGAGTCACACAGGATGAGAAGGCAGGAACAGATCATGATCTTTATCACTGGAAGGAGTTTCTGTGAAAATAAGATTCTAGATTCATCCATCAGCCCTCACAGAGACCAGACTCCTCTTTCATGCTATCACCTCCCTATCTGTCCCTACTCTTGTTCTCCCCTCCCCTGCAACACACAGATCTGGGAAGGGAGTCAGAATACTCCTTGTTTTTATTGTCACTTACAGACTTTCCTTTTACCTGTTTCACTCAGTTCTTTCCTCTTTTGAATTCCACTCAAATATAATTATCCACTCAGTCAAAATTGTGGCCAAAGGAACCCCCACTTCCCTCCTCCTTTCTCAGGTTTAGCACCTAGCTCATTATCTTCCTCTCCTTCCCAATTTGTCTTTATATCAAGATTCTATGCCACGAGACTTTGATATTCATGTTGATGCTCTCTCATGCTTACTAGTCTACCATTTCTTCAGTGTCCTTAAATCCCACAACCTACACCTCAGTCATAAATAGCATGGTCACACACCAGATCTAGTCCTTACCCGCAAGAGCGCCACTTCACTAATTGGGAACCTTAACATTCCTCGGACCAAAGGCTCCTGTTCTTCCATCTCTCTCTCTCTCTATCCTTCAACTCTCCCATAGCTGTTCTGTTCTCCCACTGAGACCTCCATTCCCCACTCTTTTCTTTTCAGACTCCAACCTCTTCCTCTCCAACCTCAACCCACCAGTTAACTCTTTCAGCTCTACAATGTCCTCTGCTCACATCAAACATCTCATCCCTTATTCCATCACTACTCTTCCTGCATCAAACTTCACCTTTGGATGACTTTTATCATCCACCTCTTATTCATAAACATCTGAAAGAAATCCTGAAATACTGCAGACTGGATCCAAATACATGTTATCCCAACTCAAATGGAGTAAGGCAGTTGTTTTATTCCTCCCTAATTGATTCCATATCTCATTTCCCACAAAGGCTTGTCAAAACTTTGCTTGCCTAGTCAAGTCCCCCCACCTTCAGTTCCCCTTATCTCTCAGTAGAGGAATGCGCCTCTTTATTAGAAACATCTGAGGCTGTTCATTGGGAAGCTCCTCTCTTTTCCATTGTCTTCTAAAAACTCCTTGACATCATCTTTTACTCCCTTTCCTCCTTGCTCCCTCTCTCTGACCCTGAGGTGACCCTTCTTCATGACATGACCCACCCTTCACCATGTGTTATTCAGCCATGTCCAACTCTTCTTGGTTCTATGGACCATATCATGCCAGTAATGTCCATGGGGTTTTCTCGGTAAGGATACTGGAATGCTTTGCCAATTCCTTCTCCAGAGGCAAACTGAGGATTAGGATTGTGCAAAATTTCATAGCTAGTAACTGTCTGAGGCCTGATTTGAATTCGGGTCTTCCTGACTGTCCCAGGCCCCCTCTATCCACTGAGCTTAGTTGCCTCTTCAACATGTGTACTCAATTTCTTTTATTCAGCAGAATGCATCCTTAATCATTCTACCTCTTGCCTTTATAATCTTTAAATTATCCCTGTCAATTAATTCCTGGCCAACTGGCTTCAAAAATGGAGAAAGTCTCTCATCCTTAAGAAAAATCTTTATTAGATTCTACTATCCATTCAAGTTATTATCCTATCTCTCAACTAGAGTTCTAGAAAAAGCTGCCAGACTCCTTAACTCCTCTTCCTCTTTCCACTCACTCCTTAATCCTTTGAAATGCAGCTTCGGATCTCATCACTCCATTGAAACTTAACTCTCCCCAAATTGCCAAGGATTTATTCCTAAATAAATCTGATGATCTTTTCCCATTCCAACTGATTCTTGACTCCTACATTGCTGACCACCCTCTCCTCCTGGTTAGTCTCTGCTATTTGGGTTTTTGTGGCACCCCTTTCCTATTGCTCTTCCTCCATCTCTGACCTCTTCTTCTCAGTCTCAGTTGTTGGCTCATCATTCACATTATGACTCCTGAGGGTACTTTCCAAGGTTTGTACGTGGCCTCTCTTATGTTGTCTCTTGGTAACTGATTGTGTGGGTTTAACTGTCACTGTTAAGTAAGTGATTCCAAGATCTGGATCTGGATCTCCCCCAAGTACCAGATGCACATCACCATTTGCCATTTCAAACTAGATGACCTGGAGACATCTCGCATTCAACAAGTCAGTCCTGAACTCTATCTTCCCCATTTAAACATCCCCTCTTCCAGAAAGCCACCACCATCCTTCCATTATCTCAAGTTCAAAATTTCAACTTGATTATGGATTCTCCACTCATCCTTCATCCCATATATTCAACAAACTTGAAGTTTCTACATGCACATCTCTTTTATCTTACCCTGTCCTTCTGTCTACCCAAATAGCTACCTTCTTAGCCTTCTTCACCTTCCAAATGGATTACTGCAGCATCCTCCTCATTAGAATTCTTGCCTCAAGTGGCTCATTGCTTCACTCTCCAAAGTCATTTTTCTCAAGCTCATATCTGAGGGAGATTCATTTATCTGACCAGCTTCAATGGCTCTCGATAGCCCCCAGGGTAAAATAGAGACATCTCTGTTTAGCTTTTAAAATCCTTCTCAACTTGGTTTTGACTCTCATCTTTCCAAATGGACTGAAAAGCTGTTTCCTATCCAGAACTCCATGATCCAGCCAAACTGACCTCATCTCAGTTCCACATACCTGAAACTTCATCTTTTGTCTCTGTGTCTTTGCCCTGGCTGTCCCCCATGCTTGGAATGGGTCTCCCTGCCTCTTTCACAGTTGGGAGAAGACTTTCAGATGTTCTGGATCCGTCCCCTAAAGGGTAGTATCTTTCCTTTCAGATTGCCTTTTATTTAACACTATTGCCTATTCACTTGCACTTGCTAAATTGATATTTATGCTGTATACATTTTATATGAACTTATCTTTCCCATTACAATATAATATTAATAATAATAATAATCTCACTAGCATTGATAGAGCAACTTTACAAATATCTCAGTGGAGTCTCACAACCACCCTGGGAAAGGGGTGCTTTTATCATCCCCATTTTGCACATGAAGAAGCTTAGGCAGACAGTGGTAAGATGACTTGCTCAGGGTCATGCAGTCAGGGTCTGAGGTCAAATCTGAATTTGTGTCTTTTTGACTACAAGTCCAGGGCTCTGTGAGCTGTGGCACCACCTAGGTAACATATAATGTAAGCTTACTGTGCCTAAGATTGTTTCAGTCTCTATCCTTAAAACTCCAGATTCTAGCATAGTGCCGGAACACTGAGTAGGTGTTTAATAAAGTTGTTTACAGTTCAAAGAGGAGCCTTGACCATCTTAGTATCTGGTTTTTAAATTGTCTACCTCTGTTCTGGGCTAATATTTGATTCTAAATACCTGTGTGTTACTCCTATAACTAAAGGGAGTCATTTACTACAAAGATACATAATCTTGGGAAAGTAAATTCCCTTTTCTGAACTTCATATTCTTCTCATCTGTAAGAGGGAGAGTCTGCTCAGATTGCTTTTCTGAAGTCCCTTCTGTTCTAGAATCTTATGATCACATAAAATCCTATAAGCATCTATCATTTGAGGACTAGTGATGTTCAGGCATTTCAGTTGTTTCTGACTCTTCTTAACTTATTTGGGGTTTTTTTTGGGCAGAGATATTGGAGTGGTTTGTCATTTCCTTCTGAAAATCATTCTAAAGATGAGAAACTGAGACCAATAGAATAAAGTGACTTGCCCAGAGCTAGTGTCTGAGGATATAACCAACCTATTTCTCTGGCCTATTACTCAAACCAATCTTGTCCTCATTTCAGTCTGTGATAAAAACTTGATCAAACAGCAATCTTACAGCTGATTGAAGCATGTTGAATAATACTATAGAGATGAGAGCTGCTTCCCAGAATGTACTGTCACAGATAATAAGGGATTTTGTGGAAGGAGCTAGGCAGAGTGAGAAGTTCAGAGATTGTCCTCTTGGTGCCACATGAACCTTTTCCAGAGTTGAGTATTTAGCTGACCTCTGAATTCGTATTCCTTTGATCATCTCTCTAAAGACTTTGACAGCTATGGTTATGGTTGCTACTGGGTTTCACAAGGCAGTTGGTATGAAGTTGATGAAAGATTTTGGGTAATGGACATTATGTTGAATGAACTAGATTTGATGAGCTGTTCCACCCAATGTCCCTTTGATATGACAACTGTACAGGGAGGAGCAGAGAACCAATCTAGGAGCTTGGCCAAGCACTGGCTGAAAATGACTCCAAAAGAGAAGACTGAACTCTACCTCCCCCAGAACTATCTCATTTCTTTCCTAGCCCAGTTCACCTAGAAGCTTTCAGAGAACCATCCCAGAAACCCAAGTTCCACAACCAGAGCTCTTGTATATTCTGGAAAAGCATATCTCATCTCTGTAGCAATGCTGGCTCAGGCAGGGTTACACATCTTTGCTCTTGGAAACGGATGCAACATCAGCCAGTCATCCGAAATCATCTTCCAGATGTCTGACAACATTGAAACAGCTTCAGCTAATTACAATGAATAGGAATGGAGTACTCACCCTTCCAGCCAGCTGGAGAAGAAAAACAGTGTCATATTATTATTTGGGAGAAGAACACAAGATTAAACCATGTAATAAAGTTATGGCAGCTGAGATTTGATCCTGTGAGTTTTTGCAGGTGAAATCTGCACATTTTGGCAGATGGACCATTTCTTGGCACCCAGTTTTAGAAAATAGTTAGTAGACTGGACCTGGTATCCTGCTAACTGTCGTATTCCAAGGAGGATAGCAAAGGAAGTCAAGGGTTAGTATGGGGGGAGCTGGATCACAGGCAAGGAAGTCCAAAATTGCAAAGGGTCTTCATATGGTGAGGGGGAAGGAAAGGCCTCAGATGGCCATTTCTCTGGAGAGCAAAATGGTCTCATGAAAACTACCAATGTCCCATCTACTTTCAATTCATAATAATAATAATAGCTGTATACAATAGGTAGCAAGCATTTATTTATAACCTACACCTTAACTTTTCCAAAAGGCTTTACAAATATTTTATCCTCGAAACAACCCTGAGAGGTAAGGTTATTAATTATCCTCATAGGAAACTGAGGCAGATAGAAGTTAAGTGATTTGTCTATGGTCATATGGCTAAAGTCTGAGGCCATAATTGAACTTAGGTCTTCCTGACTCTGGGCTCAGCCTTCAGTCTATCCACTGTGCCACCTAGCTGCTTCCTAATTCAATTATATCAGCCAGTTCAGGTGCTGCTTCCTAATAGAATTAGGAAGTTGTTAATTTGCCCTCCCATCATCCTGCCATCTTGAAATTACTTTGCATTTATTCAGTTTCTGATTTTATGTAATTTTATATAAATATAAGATATATATATATATATATATTTACAGATTTAGATGTCTATGTACATGCCTTCCTCCAGGGGAATGTAAGCTTTTTTTTGGCAAGGCAATGGGGTTAAGTGACCGGCTCAAGGTCACACAGTTAAGTAAGTATTAAGTATCTGAGATCAAATTTGAACTCAGGTCCTTCTAAGCACCCCCCCCCCCCCAGGGCCGGTGCTCTATCCACTGCACCACCTAATTACTCCCTAAGCTTTTTGAGGGCAGGAATAGTCTCAGTAAGTTCTTGTCTTTGTTTCTCCATCATCAGCATCTGGTCTGGTGCACAGGGGACCTTGAGTATCTTCCCTTAATTTCCTTTTATGGGAAGACTGTGCCCTTCAATCCCACTTATTCTCATTTCCTAGATTTTTGCTACTCTTCCCACACTTTAGGAAAGAGATGCCCCTTTATCGTAGTCACCACATACTCTTTATAGAGACAAACAGCTTAGCAAACCCAGATATTTTGTCCTACAGGAATGAAAATTCAAGATCCATTTTGCATTCAGAGCTTTAAAAGTCTGTGTCTTGAGACCAATTCAATCTGTTGCAATGCGCTTTACTTTCCCTAAGAGGACTTGAGAAAAGTCTATCTTTTTCTTTAGGCTGTGTTGTTTATTCAGAGTGATATCCTGTGCTGTCAGATAAAGCGTATAAACATTTAACTCTTGAGGGTCCACTTCTATCAAAGCCCCTTGACAATATATAGGCTCATATTTTGAAGGTGGGAGGGGGAAGTAGCACACCATTCAAAATGACATTTTCCCTTTAATTTTCCAGTTAAAATACTATTACTATTTTCAGACTTTGGAAGAAGGAGAAGAAAACGGCTGGCATAAATATGATAACTGGCAGAAATTTGAAAATTTCTGTATACCAATTCCTAACTAAATATAAATAGATTCCTTTATAAAAACAGCCTCATCTCAGAACAATTAATCAAGGGTTAGGGTATACATTCAACTTTATTCATCTTCTGGTCTGTCATCCATCATGACCAACTCTTTTATTTTTTTAGTTGTGAATTTTTTGCCATTGATTGATTGAGAGTGGCTGGGAAGATAATTAATCCTTGAAGTTATCACAGTCAACAAATCATTGGCTAGCCCAGTGACTACTCAACTTGAACTGAACTAAACAGTGAGGTAGATGCAGAATCTGTTGGCTCCCTCCTATAAATATTGGCGATCTGGGGGATCATTTAAAATGGGATACTCACGGCTATGGTCCCGTACAAACTGGACAATTTCACAGGTCTGCATTTCAGAAACAAAAGAGGAAGAATTAACAAATAGAGAATAAGGTACAGAAGTTTGTGATTGTCAAAAGAATTCATTGGATTCTGGAAGTACATACAGAAAATGGAGTCCATCCCTTTGCTCCTTTTGGACCCTGGAAAAATAAATATTTTGATAAATAAAATGAGCATTATTACCAACAAGAAAGTTCAAAAACTTAAATCAAAGTATCATAAGATTCTAGATGAGTTCATCAGGCCTAAGGATTCTATTCTTTTCATTTTGTGGATTGTAAACCTCTTAATAAGTCTAAGGGACTTAGAATAATACTCTCCCTATAGTAGGATAGGGTGGATAATAATATTGTACCACACCATGGTAATGCTTTGCATTAAAAGTATTGTCATTGAAGCTTGATTTTTTAGATTTTTTTTTCAAGGCAATGGGGTTAAGTGGCTTGCCCTAAGCCACACAGCTAGGTAATTATTAAGTGTCTGATGCCGGATTTGAACTCAGGTACTCCTGACTCCAAGGCCAGTGCTCTATCCACTGCGCCACCTAGCTGCCCCATCAGTGAAGCTTGATCTTAAAGCTTTAGGCAATACCCAAAGCCCAAGGCTGGGGCTGGAAATGGAGAACTCTGGTTATTCATTGATTCACTGATGTCAAATGAAAACTTGTTAAAAGAACTAGGAAAGTTGAGCTGTAGGGAGAACCTGGAGAAGACTTAGTGGGAACAAGACAGCTGCCTGATTGTATTTGGAAAAGGGTCCCAGGACTAGGAGCAAAGAAGGGAAGTTACAGAGAAGTATATTTAGCACTAAGAAAAAAAACGTTTAACAACTTAGACCCATCTCAAAATAGACTGGGCTGCTTTAGGAGGTGGTGAGTTCCTGGTCATTGAAGTTCCTCAAAAAAGAAGCTGGATGGCACCTCTTAGGGACATTATAGGTGGGATGCCTACTCAATCACCAGTTAGATTACGAGATCCTTGAGTTCCATACAATGCTTGAGATTCTAATCTGTACCTGTTCCTGATCCTGGGAAAAGGAACAATAATTTATTTGCAGGTTAGGAGTTCCTACACCCTAAGCCTTTGGGCAGATTTCCTAATAGTTTTAGTTTTAAAGTCAGAGTACTTGGGTTTAGATCTTGCCTCTGCTGCTTATGACCCATTTGACTTAGTATGAATCTCTGCCTCTTCCTGGGCCTCAGTTTGCTTATCTGTAAAATAAAGGGTTTGGTCTAGATGGCCCTGGAGATCTCTTTCATCTCTAAATCCATGATATTAGAATCTTCTGAATAAAGTAAAATGTAAAAATCTTGAAAAATTAAGCTATCATTTCCTTCAATAACATAAGAAAAACATCATCACACATTAACTCTCACATCAGGTACTCCAGTGGATGGCATGGCCTACACTCTACTTGGAGCATAGTGGGATTCCATCTGTAGTGTGTCCACTGGCTAATCCAGCCCTGGGATAAGAGGAGATACAGAATCATCAACAAATCCCGAGAAGGAGTGACAACCAGGTCACCAGATCACTGGGTCACAGATCCTAACTCAGAGATTGGAGAAAGCTGAGGCCATAATTCAGCACCTGTTCCCAAGCTAAGATCTGGACATACTGGGCCTTCATCTCTTGCCATCATCAAACTGATAATGATGATGAGATAATGATGATAGTGATTAGCTTAACTAAACAAAGAAATTAGATTTAAAACGTGAACATCTGGAAGGGTAATCAAAAGGTGCTGGCAAAGATGAATGTACATTTCTCAGGCTTAGGAGAGGAAGAAAAAGGGAAAGGCATCTGACTTGCTTTGTTAGAGTCTCAGATCACTGAAATCAGTTTGAGTGAGTCACATGAATGAACACAGCCATGGACAAAATACAATGGATTACCACCAAAATTCCTGGAGGGAAAAATACCATAATAAATTCTTCATATAGTCAAACCTCATTTGTTATTCATCCATTCAATGATTGAATAGTTATTAGTTGAGGGTCTATGATTCTGGTAGAAAATTGGAAAAGAACAGAATAGATATTTATGAAATGCAAATAAAATCTAAAACCTTTTAGTTTTTAGTCACTTAGTTTTGGCTCCCTCCCGCAAAGTAAATTACTGTTAGCTTCCAAAGGGCAGTAAAATGGAATCATATGAGCCTTTTCTCCTTACTTTGCCAACCCAAGGGGATGGGAGAATTTGGGAGTACTAGTATGGTCAGCCAGCAAGAGAACACAAGAAGTGGTCTAATTTACCAAGGGAACCATGAGGCGTTTCTAGTATTAACGTTCCACTGATAAAAGCAATTATGTTAGATATCTGTCAATGTCAATTTACCTTCTTTCCTGGAGGTCCTGGGGATCCAGGAGATCCTGCTTCACCAGGGGGTCCTGAAGGGCTCTACAAGCATCAAATGGAATGAATAATAGGATCAAACAATGTGTTGTTGTCCTATACAATGTGGTGGACATTGGACTAAGAGAAAGCAGTTTAAATTGCAGAGTCTTCTACTAATTTGGTTTTTCTTCTTGAGGACTTGAGAGTTAAAGTACCTGCCCTACTCACTGCACAAGAAGTCTGAAGGATCACATCACATAATAGCAGAGGGGAAGGGACATCTTTCAGATCAGACTCACTGGTGGAAGGAACTCCTAGTAAGGAAATATCTTCTACTAGGTTAGATCGGGAATTTCTCCCCATCTAACAATCTTTCAAACTGGTCAGGGTTCTGAGGTTCAGTGGCTCGTCCAGAGCCATCTAGTCAATAGACATTAGAGGGGAAACTTCAAGCCAGGTCTTCCTAACTCTGAGGCTGGCCCTCTCCTTATCTGCAGACTGCCTCTAAGCTATGTTAAAAAATATAACAACCTGAAAAGATGAGAGACAGATCTTAAAAATAAGAAAAATCTAACTATAATCTGCTCCAGAAAGAAAAGACCTACTTAGGTTGAAGAAGCAGTGGTATTACAGTTTACAATAAATGACATTATAAAAAATTGAAAGTTGATAAAGGAATTTATGGTGGTAGAATATCATTATGTAAACCAGATATATGGTCAAAACAAAACAATCATCCTAATAGTTAGCATCCCAAGCACTTTGAGCATGTTATTTCACTGGGTTTGCCCAACCTGTGAGATAGATGATAATAATAATGATCATAATAAATACAATAATATGCATTTCTAAAGTGATTTAGCATAGATTTGTTTGTGAATTGCTTTTACACATATTATCCAATTTGATCTTCCAACCACTTAAGGAGGTAGGGGCTATTATAATTCCCATTTTATAGCTAGAGAAACTGAGCCCAAGAGAAGTTAAGTGACTTGTTCAAGGTCACAAAGTCAAGAAAGTATCTAAGGCAGGATCTGTACCTGATTTCATGCATCTATTGCACCACCTAAATAACAGTAGCAGTACATGCCACATGCTCCCTCCATCTTAATTTCAAGAATAAGATTTAAAATAAAACTTTGAGATGAATGCCAATAAGATTCTAATCAGATGTGGGGCAGCTAGGTGTGCAGTGGATAGAGCACTGACCCTGGAGTCAGGAGTACCTGAGTTCAAATCTGGCCTCAGACACATAATAATTACCTAGCTGTGTGGCCTTGGGTAGGCCACTTAGCCCCATTTGCCTGGCAAAAAACTAAAACAAACAAACAAAAAACTAAGATTTTAATCAGATGAGTAAAGTAAAAACGCTTTGAAAAGTTTGATTTCTTTTAAAACTGATAGACTTGATATTTCCCTTTCCAACTCAAAGAGCTACACAGACCTCAAAACTTGTATTCCTTTGGTTAAATACAGCTGTGATCTCTAAATGTTTAAGCTTATCATGATTTTTAGAAAAGCATGGGACTAATGTTCTACATGCTATCCAGATATCTATTCACAGTTATGGAGCACTGAAGGAAAGGAAATAGTCATACTGATTATACTTTTCTCTCAAAAAAAGGAGTTGGAGTCTCGGGACAATGATGTCAGAACCTAGGTAGCAACAAGAAGATGAGAGGATTTCTCAAACATGAAATGGCTCCACCAGAATCCTCCAATGGGAACTGGAACACTGGAAACCTTGTGTTTCCAGTGCCTGAAGCACAGTGTCTAAATTTGAAAAGTCTTCCCGGAAAGTAGCAATAGGAGGCCTGGCAGGAGGAAGGAGAAGATTACAAGGAAAAAGAAATGCTTCCAAATGAAAATTAAGATGCCATAACTTAAAACTTCCATCATTCTCCAAAGTCACAAGGAAAGAACTTATTCACTTTCCCTAACTAATTTTGGGTAAATAAACTAATTATTATCCAAAACCAACTAAAGAGACATTTAGGAAAGACAGCTGGTTTTTATCACACATTTCAATTTTCAAGGCAAGATGCCTTAACAAATTCAAGGCAAGGATCACAGTGAATATCATCTAGGCAGTTGAAAAAGCTTTCTTAATTGGTTTTCCAATTCCAGAGCTTTTCCTATTTTCCTGTGAACACTTTATCAATGGAGAACTGTCCAAAAACTTGTTTAAAGAAGTAAAAAAGGAGTTATTACTGGTAAGCTATTCTCACTGAAGGTGACTCATCCATGAGTCCTAAAGCTCCCCCAAAACCTGATCTCTATTTCTGCAGAAAATACTGAAGAATTTGGCCAAAGCTATTAGAGTCATGTCTACTTGCTCAGTGGTAAATTTGAAGCAATATTCCAACAGCAAATTTCTGTCACTTGACCCAGTTTGACTAATATTTCCCATCAAGTTTCACTGCCATGAGAAGAAAGGCCAAAGAAATGTTCTGAACAAAAGTTACTCCTGGAATGTTCTTTTAATCCTCTTTCATATCCATAGAGGTCATTTATATACACCTGAATCCAGAAATTCATCAGCACGCAGGAGGGTCTCCACCAAGGTTGCCCATGTGATGTCTGACATGAAGAAGATCTACTTTCCATTTGAGCGGACAAGGCTATAAGTTCTGTCGAGTCATAATGAGGATTTAGCTAGGGCACACAACTCTGAGAAGCTTTCTGTGTCAATGCCCACAAAACTCTCCCCTTCAACTATTTGACAGAAATGACCTTTCAGAGTTGCTGTTATAGAAGAAATTTTTTGAACTTCAGCAGTAAATTCAAGGGATTAAAGACTGAAGAATTATATTGTATAATAAGTCTGGGCTTGCCAATACGAAGGGAGAATGCTAATCTCATCATGAAGGTGCAGCAAGTATCCTCCAGTGAAAGGCCCTGGCCCTGAAAAAAGAAGGACCTTAGTTCAAGTCTGCCTTGGCAGATTTCAAAAAAACTGGGAAAGACTTACATGAATTGATGCAAAGTGAAAGGAGCAGTACCAGGAAAACAATGTACATAGTATCAGCAACATTGTGTGATGATCAACTATGAGAGACTCTGCTCTTCTCAACAACACAAGGATCCAAGACAAGGACAAAGGACTTATGAAGGAAAATGCTATTCACATCTAGATAAAGAATAGGTGGACTCTGAATGCAGATAAAAGTGTTTTTTTTCCAATTCCTTTACTCTTTCCCATGCTTATTTTTTCCTTTTGATCTGCTTCTTCTCCCACAATTAGGATTAATTTGGAAATACACTTTACATGATAGCACATATATAAACTTTATCAAATTACCTACCATTTTCAGAAGAGGGGAGGGGAGAAAAATTTGGAACTCAACATCTTGTAAAAATGAGTGCTAAAATTTTCACAATATATAATTGAGGAAAAAAATACTGTTCAAATTCTGCCCTAGGATTAGACTGAATGTGTAACCCCGAGCAAGTCATTTAACTTCTCCATGCTCTAGTGTGATGTTTAAGAAAATAAATTGCAGAGAAGGTGCCAAATATTACCTAACAAAGTCACAGTTCCATGTTCTATTCTTCTCTAATTAAATCAAACCCTAGTAGCAAGGACAAACTGATTTTATGTATTATTAATTTAATGTTTTTTAATATTAATAGTTATTCAATGTTATTTAGAGTTATTAAAATTTGACACTATGCCTTCTTTAGCCCTGGGCAATTCATCTCCTTCTTACTTATACTAAGCAGGCTAATATATGTAAGAGATACATTTATTCCCTGGAAACTACTTCAATGACTCACATAAAAATTCCATAAATTTTTTTGGGAAAAAATGGCAGTCAGAGGGATCCGTGAAATCTGCTTTGCAAAATGGCTGAGATTGAAATGAGAGGATCTAAAATTTGAGTAGGAGAGCTTACCGTTTTTCCTTTATACCCTTTTGGCCCAATTTCTCCTGGGTTGCCAGGATCACCAACTTCCCCCTAAAATGGCATAATAAAGAAACTATTAAGATAGTCATTATTGTCCAAAGAGAAGGCTTAAAAATTTAAGAAATGAATCATATCATCTTGATTTGAGGAAAGATGGGTAGGACCCTGAATCTTAGCCCTTTCCCAGGGTACCTGGAAGTCTATCCTTAGAGATACTATGAGAGCCCCCTCTAAAATGCAGAAATATTTGGGAGTGAGTATATACTGAGGTGATAAGACTGATCTTCACAATAATTTTCATTTGAATGGACAACACAAAGCATTTATTTTGGTCGATTGCAGTATTCCAGGAATATTTTGCATGTTTCTCATTACAAAAACCAATTTCTATAAAGACCAAAAGCTGACTGTGAAGAATATAAAGCTGATCTCTGCACTGCTATCAGACTCCAAAGGGTTGACATATCCAAGACAAAAGGGCTTTAGGAGAATTTGACATTCTTCAGGGTTCCTCAAAATAATAGATTTATTTTTATCTGTATCTGGGCATGAAAATAATAAGAAGTTTGTTTATGGGGATGTGTTTGTATAATTGCCCTTCTATATAATGATGTGGGTTTTTTTTACCAACAAATTCTCAACTGTTAGGACTACACTGGTAGAAAAAATAAATAAAGACTAATCTTTTTCACTTCCCTGGCACACATTTTCCCTCTTGTTGAAGATTAGCTGGCCACAGCATATTCCCTTGGCTGAGCTCAAGTGATTATAAATTGCACCTACCTTTGGTCCACTATCTCCTGGGAATCCTTCTTGTCCCTATAATCAGTAATACAGAAGATTAATATACTCGCCTACAACATAGCTAGGGTTATTTTGACTTAGTCATCTTGCTGTGCCATTTATTTTTGAATTCAGTTTCTGGCACCAAGTCATGGAAGAACTATATGTAAGCCACTCAGAAACAACACTCTAGAAGTTTATTTCAAAAACAAAGCAGCAATTTCTAAAAAAAAAAAAATCACAGGCTTCATCAAAATATGAGGGCTACCCATAAGTAAGGTGACATTTAACCCATTATGGCCATTTCCCTGTAATATTTATATTCCTACACACCCTTGTGACAACATCTAAATATGTGGTACATGCTGCTTCTGCAATATCAAGGTGGCAACATTTTGTTTATGCTTCTGAAATGAACTCATTTGAAGATGAACATGAATTCATCAGGGTTATTAACTCATCCTCCTATTATAAGGATCAGAAAATAGTTGCTAGCTAACTGAATGGAGTCAAGAATGCCACTGAAAGACTTCCCCCTTGGGTTACAGTTTCTCACTGTTACAGTCACATTGGCAATGGGAGGAGGTAATTTTTTGAGTAGATTTTCCAATATTTGTCAGTTTCTATTTGGAGAGTGCTGGGTGCTGTTCAGTCATTTTTAAGCATATTCGGCCCCAGTTTCCCCTCTTTTGCTTAGGGTTCTCAAATATTATACATCACATCATAATGGCATGTATCATGTTGCATCAGTAGCATATGTTAATCTGTCACAAATATCATGGCATGTATGATATCACATCACATGCAATCATACAGTGAGAGCTAGATGAGAATCAAGAGACCATCTAATCTTTCATTTTATAAATAAGAAAAACCAGGCTGTACAGATAGAGGTAGGATTTGAAATCCAGGTCTGCTCGCTCCATGGATCAGTCTTCTTTTCACCGTTATACACAGAAGCCCAGGAAAATTTTTTACTCAATGAGGTCATCCAAGTTGTAAATGAATAAAATTGAAACACTCATCTCCACCCATTACCCTGGAAATTGCTACTTATTCTGATGTCCTTCGGAGGACCCCTTGAACCTCTCACTAATGGCCAAAGCAAATAAAAAAGATAAAGTTCTGGAAGGTTTCCAAGATTATATTCAGAACTCCTAAAAAAAGTTCTGTTTTTAGTTTGGAGTAAGCCATGCCAAAGCAACAGAGCTCACTGAAGAAGTGAGACTTCAGCATTAAATTTCAAATTCTGATCCTTGCTATTCTCCTCCTCCATGAACCATTACATTCTTCCCTCTCCCCTACCTTCATTATTCTCCATTCCATACCAACATGAGTTTTTTAACTGGCCAGATCCAAGTTTTTTCTTAAGTCCTTTTTTGCTTTAAGTGATGCCAAGAGGCATAAGAAAGAAGGTGAATATTTCCAGCTGCAAATGAATGTTGGTTTACCTTTTCTCCTTTTTTCCCACTTCTGCCATATCCTGGACTTCCATCCTCTCCCTGAAAGCAGAGGATAAAAGAAATCACAAAGTATCCCAGATGTGATCAAAGTCAACCTTATGCAAGGGCTAATAGTCAGATATCCTATACTGTGTCATCTGAGGGACATATCACAACTAAAAAAATCTCTCTTCCCATTGTCTCTCCTTGTAGCCACCAGGCAGTCAATAGACATTTTTAAAGCACCTACTATGTGTTAGGTACTGTGCTAAGCATAGGGGAAACCAAAAAAGGGGGAAAATCAACCAGTCTCTGCTCTCATGGATCTCAGGATCTAATGGGGCAAGCATCATGAAAATGACAACATCTGTGTAGGATAAATTGGACACAATGTTGGAGAGAAGGCACCAAAATGAAGGAGGACATGACTGGCCTTCCACATGATTCCTCTCTATTGTGTCATTGGAGGAAGTTACTAATTCTGGTAGGACTGAAAGTCCTTGAAGTCAGTGACTATTTGACTTTTGTCCTTCAATCTCCAGCACTTAGCAGACCCTTAATAAATACCTGGGGATTGATAGTTGATATAGTTTTGATATTGTTAGTGGTTATATTAGAACATTGAATTTCTAGACAAAAGGGAGAAGAGTAGAGGGAGAGAGGCATGTTTTTTTCTTTTTGTGTTTTTCCCAATCATGATTATTCCAAATTTGTAGTACAATAATTATTTTTGTAATATAGTTGACCCTTGGGAGATAACTATCACAGAAAGATCATGATAAGTTGGGCTTAAACCCCATCCAATTTCTAAAAAACCTAAAAAGCCTGCATTCTTGTCATCTCCCTTCTATTCTTCCAAAGCTGAAATTCCAATATGTCTATTTTCTCATTGGTTAATAACAAAAGGGTGTCCCAGAGTAAGAACCAAGGCAGTAAGAGAACTCCAACCGGCATTCCACGATAACCGGGTAATCCAGATGCTCCTTTCTCTCCTGGTGACCCCGGTTCTCCCTGTTAAACAGAACAATAAGAAACATAAATCCATCACCTAGATTTTGGGCATATCCATACTTCAAACCTTCAAGGAAACATGATTTCTTAGGGTGCATTTTCTTTCCCCTGACAGAGCTCTTCATTCTTCGATGTCTTAGCAAATAGTTTCATATTGTGGCTTAACCCCTATCTCTCTCTCTGCCCCTTCTTCACCAATATCATCACCTGATGGCCAACCTTTCAATGAAGAAATATCTCTAAACTTGGTAAGGTCAGTCCTTGGACAATATTCTATCACCTCACCCAGACTGTATCTGAAGGTTATCTCGCTTGACTGACCCTATTAGACCTTGCATTCTGCCTTTGAAAATCCAGACAATCTCTTAACACCTCCTTGAGGCTCAGGGTAGATTAGTGGAGACCTGTTTGATGGAAACTGGAAGTAAAATCACTATAGATGCCATTGAACTACACAATGCTGAGTTGGAAGGGGGAGGGGTTATATGTTGTATCATTTGAACAGAAAGAAATGTCATTGATGACCAAATTTTCTTCTCATTATCAATTGAACCTCCAGAAAAATTTCATAATGCTGTCTTTTCATAAAACTGTCTTTCAAATTACCAACTGCCACATACTATGGTGTACCCTTGGAAGTGGGTTCAATCTAATGCAAAAGAGAACCCCTGCAGTGTTTTTTTCTTTGTAAGAAAGAAAAGAGACAAAACTTAACTTTAGCTACAAACCAACTGGCTCCTGCAAGAAGACAGAGTTAATAGACATTAATAATCTAGGCTTGGTTCCTTTCAAGGTTCTCTTGGGAAGGTGACATCAGAGACAGTAGCTCTGGGCTGCTATTTCCTGTAGATTCTCCTGAGGGCCAGGAGAGAACTTTATGAGTCCTGGTAACAGGCTTCATGGAGATAACTAGCTCAGGTTTATATTATTAAACTTAACCCTTTCTTAACAATGAAGCACACATTGTGTCCATTAGTAGAAGACCCTTCAATGGCTATGGAAGTTGCATGGAGACAAGGGACAATGAAGAGTAGGCTTTGGAGATAAAAATAGCAGAAACCTAGAGGAGAGCTGGAATGGACCTTAAGAGATCATCTAATCCAGTCCCTCATTTTGCAGGTGAGAAAAGCGAGGCTTCAAAGTTGTTAAGCTATCTACCACCTATCAATAGCTTTTTAGCAGTGTCTTGTTGTTGGGTCATTTTCAGTTATATCCAACTCTTTGTGATCCGATTTGGGGTTTTCTTGGTTGAGACAAAAAGGGTAAAGTGTTTTGCCTAAGGTCACACAGTTAATTAAGTGCTGGAGGACAGATTTGAACTTAGCTATCTTTTTGATTTCAAGCCCAGTAATCTGTTCATTGCATCATACCTAGCTGCCTAATGGCCAGGTTCAATGGCCTGAATATATGGATAAAGGCCAAGGCTAGTCCAGAAAGATCCAGTCCTAAGCTCCCCTCCCCCCATAATCAAAGAGGAACCTGAACCTTGAAAGGTCATCTGTACCTGAGGTATTCTGACAAGGTTTGTATCTTCTCCAGGGGGTAGATTCAGAAAACTTATGAAGGAAATATTCTCCCAGGCCTGTCTCAGAAAAGACAATCTCCTGAAGGTATTTCAAATGCAAATAAGACATGGCTAAATCTGAATTTCTGGGGATTGTTCTCAGTGGAAAATTTTTCATCTCATAGTGATCCTCACATCCAGAGCACTCCTAGGATCAGTCCAGTATAGTCTGTAAGTTCTTTGTGCTGATGGGGTCCCAGGTGATAAAATCCTTCTGTGTGACAGAAGGCAACAGATATTCTGCCACTGAGGAGGGTCTTTCCAGTTTTCATTTTTAGGAATCTTTTTAATCTAAGTAACCAAAGAAATCTGAAGCTCCTAAGTATATCAAGAAACACAACCTACTTTATCTCCTCTGCTCCCAAAGCTGCCAGGACTCCCTTTACCACCATTTGCTCCTGGAGGACCCTGAAAGAAGCCAAATATGAAAACTATTATAACAGGATTCAAGGAAACTTCCTCCAAATGGTTGGTTGGGTATGAACTCCTGGATGAAAATGGATTACAGATGGTTAAGAGCATTGTGGTTATATTGAAACTCATTCTGGAAGAGATATTACAGCTGCCACATAAAAGCTTGTAAGTTAAAGTTAATAAGGTAATTTGAATCCTGTCCTAAAAATCATTCACTGCCTTTGTGGTTTTCTTCTTCAAACAAATTCACAGTACATATCTTAAGTACACTCTACAAATAAAAGTAGATAAAATGAAACCCAAATTTTAAAAGAAATGCTTCAGATTACATGTCTCAGATTTATTCTTAACTGTTCTAGGCTTCTGTGGGAGGACAAGGTTTATCTCAACAGACTAAAAGCTCATTAACACACACACACATGCTACACATAATTCAAAACCAGGTCAATTGCATTCCTTTGTTCTTAGGAACTAAAATAATAATAATATATTTTTTCCCCTTTGAGATTTTCACACCTTTTTTTTTTTAGGTTTTTGTAAGGCAAATGGGGTTAAATGGCTTGCCCAAGGCCCACACAGCTAGGTAATTATTAATTGTCTGAGGCTGGATTTAAACCCAGGTACTCCTGATGCCAGGGCTGGTGCTCTATCCACTGCACCACCTAGCCACCCCTGATATTCACACTCTTGAAGAAAGAATTCTCTTTTGAATGAAATGTTTATGGATAATCTTTAAAAGTAATCCTCACACTAGTGTGAGGTATATTGGATTTCTTTTCATGATGAATTTTCTTTGTATTGCAAATTATGCAATAGAGAGGTAGACAAACATGACAAACATGACCCCAAATTGTATTGGTTTTGCTGATGGAAAAACTTAACTTTTCTACTTTTTTAAAAAAGAGAGAGAACTAAAGAAGAAACTTAGTTTTAAAACAGATATTTTCTAAGTGAAAGGACTGATGAACATTGGAACCAGTTTTTTTTTTTTTTTTAGATTTTTCAAGGCAATGGGGTTAAGTGGCTTGCCCAAGGCCACATGGCTAGGTAATTATCAAACGTCTGAGGTTGGATTTGAACCCAGGTACTCCTGACTCCAAGGCCAGTGCTCTATTCATTGTACCACCTAGCCGTCCCTGGAACCAGTTCTTTAGGAAGATAATGGAATTTCCTGAATTCAAGGTCTCTTAAAATCTTACAGACTCAGGTGTGGATCTGCAAGAGGTTGAAGAGATGCATTAGATGATCTCACAGATTCTATGGAGAGAGCTCAAAGCTGTCAAATTCACCTCAGAAACAGATTCTAGGTGCTGGGGTCATTGGAGCCATTCAGCTCCTAAGAGGGATGGAGTATCCTAAAATCTGGGAGATAGATGAGATGGCAGCAACATTTGCATGATATACATATGTCAGCTCAAGAGTTTCCCACAGGTCATCTCATCTTTTCTTGAAGACCTCTAATAAGCAGGCACTCACTCCTTTTTTTTTTTTTGTTTGTTTTTTTGCAAGGCAATGGGGTTAAGTGGCTTGCCCAAGGCCACACAGCTAGGTAATTATTAAGTGTCTGAGGTCAGATCTGAACTCAGGTCCTCCTGCCTCCAGGGCTGGTGCTTTATCCACTGTGCCACCTAGCTGCCCCTCACCCACTCCTTTTTGAGGTAGTCCATTCCACTTTCAGATAGCTCTACTTCCTCCCAATGCCCTTGGTTCTACCTTTTGAGGCCAAGCAATGCAAATCTCATTGATCCCTCTTGCCCTTGACAATCCTCAAACACTTGAAGTGTTATTCTCCCATTAAGAGTTCTCCAGGGTGAACATTCCCAGTTTTTGAGGAATTGATGTCATCAACCTCTTTTACTACCTTGGCAGACCCTCCTGGATATGCTCCAGCTTGTCTATATCTTTCTTAAAATATGGTACCCAAGTGGGCTGCAGTGGTTCATCCCTATAATCTCAGCTTCTTGGGATGGCAGAGGCTAGCGGATCATCAAAGCTCTGGAGTTCTGAGTTGCAGTACAATTGAAGCCACTAAGTCTGGTACCAATATGGCGAGTTTCCTGGAGTCAGGCACCACCAGGGCTGCCTAAGGAGGGTGACCTGACTAAGACTGGAAATGGAACAGGTCAAAGCTCCCATGCCAATCAGTAGAAGCATAGGGTCTAGGCTGCTGAGCTTTTAGGCAAGGCAAGATAGGGAAATCCAGTCTCCAAAAAAAGTGGTGCCCTTCTGATCCAGATGTGGCCTGGAGCAGGGACCAGATATAGCCCAACTATTAACTCTCTCATTTTGAACATTATACTATTATGAATACAGGTAGAGATTGAATGTAATTTTTGGGGGGAACTATTGTCCAGTCATGCCTTTTCTTTCTTATAAGTATAAATATGAGTTTTAAAAAATTCAATTATAGTACTTTACCTCTATGGAATGAATAAGCTCAGTGCTTTGGGTACTCCAGTAGGACAGATTTCAGCTCATCCATGTGTGCCCATTTTGTGTGAATCTTACCTATGTCCTTCCAAATTCTTCTTCCCAAAGAGCAGGAGACCTTCCTTTCACTCCCTTGATACTAGGTAGATATCACTAGAGGATACAGGCTGACCATCAGTTATTTCCTGCTCTTGCACATAACAGCCCATAACCAACTTCTATATGGCTTTGTGATTTATGTATGATCTCATTTGGGCCTCAAAACAATCATTTGAGATAGGTGCTATTCTTATCCCCATTTTACCAATGAGGAAACTGAAGCCAAGAGAGATTACTTAATAGTCATGTAGCCGTTGAGACTGTCTATGGAAGGATTTAAATTCAGTTCTTTCTAACTTCATATCTAGATCTCAATGAATTATGTAATGTGTCTGCAGTTTAATGACTTACAAATCCAACAGCCTGAGTGGAAGAATTTTTTTTGAACCATTTCATTGATGAAAGCAATTCCCAGAGATGAAATTCTTTCTATAAATGGAGAATGGTGCTGGCATTACAAATCATAGTCTTAGTGATTTACTATGGATCATAATGTCAGTATGTGTCAGAAGCAGGATTTGAACCTCAGTTAGGTAGTACCATAGTGCAGAGAGTGCCGAGTTTAATTCTGGCCTCAGATACTTACTAGCTGTGTGACCTCGGGAAAGTCACTTAACCATGTTTGTCTCAGTCTCCACATCTTAAAATGTGTTGGTGTTTGCTAGATGATAGAGTGCCAGGCCTGGAGAAGAGCAGTGGATAGAGACCTCGACCTGGAATCAAATCTGGTCTCAGAGACTTATTAGCTGTGCAATCCTTGACAACTCCACTAAGCTCTCAGTAACCAGAGAGCTCTCGAAGACTGACATTTTCCAAATACGGACTGATCACTAAGAGTTTCCTTATTGAAAGTTCCTTCTACTGCATGGGAGATGGGGTGGAGAGGGCAGAAACTAGATTCCAGGAGACTCTTTAGGAAGCTATTGCAATAAAGAATAGGCCTACTTAATAAAGGCTGGTTCATTCATTAATTCATATTGATTTACTTAGTTTTATTGAGTTCTTCAAAGATTTTCTATCTTCCTTATCCTCTGCAACAGACATTGGAGCTTACATAGCTGCCATCACTTTCATAGTGGTATTTCGTAAAACCCTTCACTTCGAGCAGAGCAAATCAATGTCCCATGAAATATATTTTGTTGTCTTTGGATGCACAATAAAATTAATTCAATTATTTGACCTCCACAGACACCTGATTCCAAGGCCAAATGTACCACCACCTGCCCCATATTGTAGTGGTGCTCTTTATTACCATAATAACATATTTTTAATACTAGGTTTTTTTAATCTGTCTTTTAAACTCCTCATCTGATTCTATCTTCTGTCTAGGTAGTTTACAGTGTATACTATCTCTATTTCTATTGCTCCTCGCCCAAGTGCACTCTACCAAATCTCTCTCTTTAGATTCCCCCATCTCTACAATTCTCTCTCTCTCTCATTGTCTCATTCTCTCTTTTTCAATTTTAAAAATAGTTTCCTGGCTCTCCCAAGGATGTTGGTTAGAAGCAAACTAGATTTTTTCAAAAGGAACATATCATTGAAAATGATTATAAAAATGATCAGGTCTAGTAAATTCCACTTGGGTCGCAGGTTAACACTGGCCGTCCCAACTCCTCCCAGCTACCCCACCCTTTAGTAGGGTACCCTTTAGTGTTTTACACAAGGCTGCCAAGAAAAATAATAAGCATCTTTATTTAGCAAATAGACTCTTCCCATTAAAAAAAGAAAAGGAAAAGAAAGAAAAGCTTAGCACTGTACTCTATTTCAGATGCCTGCCTTCATTTTATTTCTCTTTAAGATCTAGACATATATTTGCGTTCATCATCATCAATTTTAGCATTTATATAGTGCCTTAAAGTTTGGGAAATAATTTATATATGTCAAATTAATTTAATCCTCACATTGAGTCATTTATAGGTGGATTATCTACTTATAACTGAACACTGTTGAAAGTTTTTCAGAATGATATCAAGAATAATCTTTTTTTTAAACCTTCTAACATCAAATTTGAGAATTCTCATGTTATATCATTCCAATGAATGAATAGATCTGGTTGTTCAATAATGACTATGATAGCTGACAGTTGTAGAATGTTTTAAGGTTTACAGAGTACTTGATTTGTAGACAAGTAATACAGGGAATGACCTTCAAGTTCCAAATCTTTGAAGATTTGGAAAGTTAGGCTCAGACTTGCCCCTGGACAGCTGGTAAATGTTTTGATTTCAAAGTGATCATTCCACTCAGCAACACTGTCCCCAGATCTATAGTAGGAAGCTAATGTCACTGGAAAGCCTCTTGTTGGGGTACTTGAATTTGCCTGTCTCTTTTAATTTCTTTTGTTAAATTGAAAGCAACATTTTTGAAAACAAACATTCCTCATTCTCCTTCCTTGGCAAGTTCCCCCAAGTTCAGAATTGCATTTTGCAAGTGTTGACAAGGGCATTTCAAGAAAGAAAGGGAAAATAGCAATAAACTCCTCTACTTTCCACCCATATGAAAAAAGGTCTAGACCAGAAAGGAAGAAAGATGCCTATTTACGGACTCTGAGATGCCAAGAGACCAAGTGATTTATAGCCATGACCAATAGCCAAAGAAACAGAAAAGAGAACTCATTCTTCAAGATGCCCTGTAGCGTAAATGGAATAACTTACTCTCATAAAAAGCAACTTGGATGGTAGTTCTGGAGAGTAAAGTGAAGGAAATACCAAAAATGTTGAGTTTCACCCCATCTACACCTGAATTTTATGGATAAGCAGATGAAATATCCAAGATGCTTTTTTTCTGAGTCATAGTTTTCCCTAAAATCTCACCATCTGGTCTATGACACTTTTACATAATCTAGGTATGCAAAATACATAACAGGTTCCTTCCATTTTATTTTTTAGTTCTGATTTGACTAGAACTGAAGAAGAATAATAATAAATCTGGAAAGTTTTGGGGAGTGATTTGTTCAGCAAACATAAATGACGTCAATTGAAGAGAATAGAGATAAGAAATAAAAATGTTCACAAGTGGAGGCTTTATAAATATTTGGAAGCTGGAAATGTTGGTTAAATGTTGAGCCACTGCTCATTTTTTATAAAGGAAAGTAAGATAATATGGTACCAGCTTAGAACATAGTTTCTAAGTATTTCTATCTAATATAGTACTCAATTTCTCATATTACAGAACAATGAGCTTAAAACTTTTAAGATGTTGAAATAAATAATGGAATAATAATAGAAATAAATAATAAATAATAGAAAATAAAAGAAATAAATAATAGAATAAATATAGAATCTGTTCCTTCAAATCTCTTCAAAGGAGAATATAAGGTAGTATGGAGTAGTTTGATGAAATGAATCCCCAACCCGTCCATTGACAAAGGGGTTCTATATATTCTCCAGAGCCACACACCCAAGTGTGGGAACAATCAATTATTAAATGCATTCCCACATTAATCTAGGAACAGAAATCTCTGGCTCCCATATGGTCTCCTGGTCAATGAAAATTTGCACATAAACAAGAGTTTTTTTCCTCAGTTATCATGAAGTCTTAGTGGCAATTAAGTGATTCTCTTGAGAGGTCATCTCCAACAATCCAGGAAAGAAATTTCTTTCTTTTTGGGAGCCCAGGGGTGCAATGTTAAAGCCTTGGGAGAGTTTACATTTAGAAGGAGAAATTTATCCCATAAAATAAAAATGAAGAATTGGATATAAGGCTGATAAATCAGAATCTATGGTTTCATTATCCTAACAGAGTGAACAGATAATGAGCTCAAAATGGGACATGTGTGCAAAGGAGAAGGGAACAATTGAGAAGGAATGACCTTCCATCATGGAAGGGAATCATGGAAGTTTACCAAGCAGAGGTGGTTGTTTTTATGGGACTAAGAAAGAAAGATCTCTGAAACAGCATACAGTGTTAAGGTATCTCTGACCTTACAAAGCCCTTTGGGACAGTTTAATTGCACACAAGTCAAAAACCACAATACAGAAGACTATCTAAAAATTTCTGCTCAAATTTAGCTAGTACTAGCTTCTAGTCTAAGGACATTCAAGATCATTGATCTCACCCTTTTCAAGACAGATACCTTCTTAACATAAACTAGTTCTCAGACCATACCTCCATAGCAGTACTATTAAAATGTGTCATTGAAAAAAAAATAATGACCAGAAAGTCCCTATGAATTCTATGATATTTCAAATTGAATTGTATTTTATTAATCATGACAGTGATTACACACATTTGAAAAAAAAGAGTAATAGATATACAGGTAAGACCTATATTATTTATTCAGTCTGTACCATATATATATCTGCTAAGTAAAGATTAAAATGACAATATTTGGGGCAGGTATGGATTTATATACTCTTTGTGGTAATTCCACACAGTCCTTCCTTCCTTCTCTTACAGGGCCAAGGCCCACAGGTTGAAAACCCTAGTTCTATATCCAAAAATGATGTAATTGTTTTGTCTGCCATCACTTACCAAGGGACCTTTATTTCCTAGACTTCCTCGTGCTCCTTTCACTCCAGGATCCCCTCTTGGGCCCTAGATAAATAGAATTGGAAAGTTATTGCCCTCCGAAGAGAAAATTCCATTAACATGAGCTTCAAAAAACACAGCCAGAATGAAGATAAGCCCAATTAACTTTTCTCTCTTTTTTTGTTTTTCTATTTTTTTAGCATGTGAGAGATAGCTCATCCATTCTCTGACACATTGGCACAATATGGAAACGAATCTGTATGTTAAAGTGTTGGTGATTTGCAAGGAAAAAATGAGGCCAAAATGAACAAAAATTTTCCTGACCTATGCCACTTATCCCCATTATAGCAACATGTTCACACTCCCTAAATACAGTAGAGTTGTTTATTTTTTAAGTTGTATAACTTTTAAAAAAACTGATGAAAATAAAAAAAACTTAAACATTTTAAAGTACTCAATTATAAAAAAATCTTCAATGTGATGTTAGAGTCATGTTACCTATAATAAAATAAGGCAGAAATTCTTGCTATTACTTCAGTACATGTTATATGAATAATAATTGTTGCATCATCTGTAACGTCATCCACTGACTGTCCCTCAGGTTTGGAGTGAATTCTTCCTTTCTATCTGCTTCGTAGAATCCTTTTACATCCCTTCCTGACTCAGTTTAAGTTCCATCTGTAGCATGAAACTTTTCTCATCTTCCCAGATACTGATGTTCTCCCCCTCCCCAACAAGTCTGTACCTAGTTCATATATACTTCCATATAGGCATGTTACCCTCTTTAAGAAATGTCAACTCCTTAAGGACACTTTGGTCTTTGTATCACAAAGGCCCATCATCTGCCTTTAGCCAAGTAAGGGCTTCAGATTGTTTGTTGTTTGACATTGTTTTGTTATTACTGTTGTGTTTTTAAGAATGATTTAGTTTAAAAGCATATTAAAATTGAGATGGAGAACATTTTATTTAGTGATAAGACTGCCAAGAATAGAAAGAGCCAGGGATTCCACTGAGAGATTTCTCTACTAACCCAGTTGCCTACCATTTTCTTTTAAATTCAACTCAGTCTGGTTCAACAAACCTTCACTAAGCATCTACTATGTGTTAAGCACTATTCTGAGTGTTGGACGCAAAATACTCAATAACAAACAGTCCTTGCCCAAAGGTACTTTAAGAAACACTTCCTTTATTGGGGATCATCAAAAAATATAGAAAAAGGGGCGGCTAGGTGGCACAGTGGAAAGAGCACTGGCCCTGGAGTCAGGAGTACCTGAGTTCAAATCCAACCTCAGACACTTAATGATTACCTAGCTGTGTGGCCTTGGGCAAGCCACTTAACCTCATTGCCTTGCAAAAACCTAAAAAAAATTATATAGAAAAAAGTCAATCTATCTGAAATATTTGAATTGAAGAAAGAAATTATTTTTATTGCTGTGGGATTCTTTGGGAAAATAGAAATAAATAAGAGATATTTTGTCCAATTCAAAAGAGCAAATCTGCTAATAGAAAATAATGATGCAAGTTAAATCTTTGAAAAAAAGGCAACTTCCTCCAACAGGGTAACCTTTTCTCAAGCCTTCAAATTGAAGGGTGATTTTTATGGAAAAAATATGTTCCCATTTCTTGTATTTTATTTCCATTTTTCTTTGTGTTCTCATTAAATTCAAATCTTTGTTGTTTTTTATAATTGCCTCATAGTCTAACCGTTTCAGGAAAATGTTGCCCTTTGGCCCATTCTTTGCTCTCCCTCATCTGACTGGTGTCATATGCGGCCTCTTCCCTTGCAAGGAAAAATCTACTCAATTTCCAAGACGATCAAACTTTAGAGAACAGAACCAAAGTGGTCATAGGTATCGTTTTTCTTAAGAACCATAACTTGTTCTCACACTAAACTTGAAGCAATTCTTTCCTACACAAGAGCCAATTCTACTTTGCTGCCTTCTGGATCTCTGATGCAAAACTGTATTTATTATTGGGAGTTCAGACTCAAGAGTTTGCTTGAAATACCTATCTATACTCATTATCTCCTGAGTATACCAGAAAAACTTGGGCAGCTGGTTGGTGCAGTAGATGTGCAAGATCTGGGTTAGTAAGAGTGGAAGTTCGAATTCTGCCCCAGACTGTGTGATTCTGGGTGATAAGTTGCTTAACCTCAACTTTCTCCTCAGTAAAACAGGTACAATAACAAGACTTACCTCACAGGATTATTGTGAGGACCAAATGAAATAACATCTGGAAAGGGCTCTATAAATCTTATATAATCTTATATAAATGTTAAAAAGTAAAAATGAAAATATAACTGATTTGAGATCAGAAATTGAGAACTGAAAGGGACTATAGAGATGATCCAGAATTAGCCCCTCTCATTTTGTCAGAGAAGAAATTGAGACCAAAAGCAGTTAAATGACTTACCCAAAGTCATTCATAGATGGCAGAGACAGGATATGAACCCAGATTCTTTGACTTCGAACTCAGGATTCTTTCCTGCCTCTACACTTGATCACCAATCAGAAGTCAGGCCCAACAGTTTACATTCATTGGTCAAAAACTCAGCTTGGGGATTTCAAGGGCCTTATAAATCCATAAAAGAAAACGGCAGTCATGGCAGTCTTCTTGCATCTGGGGATGCATCTATCCCAAATGCACTTTGCTAGCTCCCTTCATGGGAAATATTAACGAAGTTTCTACCTTTACTGCAAATTTTCATTTCTAAATTGGAAAGTATCTACTTAAAGACAAATCAGTGTCCATATTCACCTGGGGTCCTTTTAATCCCCATGATCCTTCATGACCATTCAGACCAGAAACTCCATTTATTCCCTAGAATAAAAAAGAAGCACCTGGTGAGATTCTTGGGAGACCAAAATTTTGACTCGAATGTGAGAATAGAGCAGTATGTGATTTTGATTTTAAAGTGTGAGTACAAAGAAATGAATTTCCTAAGCCTGTTTAGCACTGCAATCTTCATAAGTCTTCATCTTTCTCAACTAAATTCTTTCAGGAGAAATGCAAAAAACAGTACTAGAAGCATCCAGAAGTTCAATGATCATGCCTATTCTCTCATAGCACTGCTCAGGAGCTATAAAAGAACTCCAAGTTGGACAGTGAGAGGAAGAAGAAAATATTCAGTATCTTCTACCAACTAGGGATGTGGTGTCTAAATAATGAGATGCTCAAAGATTATGGTCCAAGGGCACTTCCAAGTGAATCAACATCAGAAACAGACAAGGGTTTATTAGTGGAAGTGATAGTAAAAAAGATGCCCTAACATCTGTTTTGTTGCTGAATGCTAATGACCATTAGGTCTTTCCATCTGACTTGCAGCTGAAAGATCCTATTGGAATGTAAGCTCCTTGGGGATAGAGATTGTCTTGTTTTGGTTTGTGTTTTGTTTTTTTGATTCTCCTGCACTTAGCAACTTAGCAAGGCCTTTCCCACATAAGCAAGGCTCCTTTTCTTTTTCCCTCCCTCCCGTTCTTCCAGGCTGAACACCATCATAGCTTTTCTAATTTCTCCAAGTATTTAAATCTATCTATCTATCTATCTATCTATCTATCTATCTATCTATCTATCTATCTATCTTTCTATCATCTATAGATAATGGTTTTGGTTTTGCAAGGCAATAGAGTTAAGTGACTTGCCCAATTACAGCTAGGTAATTATTAAGTGTCTGAGGCTGGATTTGAACTCAGGTCCTCCTGACTCCAGGGATGGTATTCTATCCACTATGCCACATAGCTGCCCTGAGTCAGATACTTCTTAACCATTATGTACTCTAGAAACTGGTGTTTCTAGCAATGCTAGCAATAAGGTACACCACATAGGTTAATGGCTATGATGAAATAGATACTTTCAAACCATCCTCCATTCCCCCCAAAGGCTCCTCATGTGGGTTCGCATCATAATTCCTCTTGAGTCACTTCCTCCTGCCACCTTTGATAGCATCAAAAGGCACATTTGGTCAGTAAGAATAGGGAGGAGCAGAAAGGAAAATATTTATCTCTGCTCCCTATGAGTCTAAAAACTGACCTTTTTTCTCCCCATGTGATCCCTGGGTCTACACCAGGATGGGGAATGTCTGACCCATGGGCCTTATTGGTCTGGTACTGCCATGGCAACCACAGGTGAGACTTGAAATTCAACAAATACAGGAGCTTTTTAGGGTTGATAATTTAGTAATGCCCACAGCAGATGTTATAAATATCCTAATGGCTCAAGGCATTGGGCCTCTGGTCTACTCCTTTAGATGCAGATTGAAAATGATCTCCCTGAATCCTGTGTGAGTTATCACTTGGATGTGCCCCACAGCAATATTGTTCTGATCCCTCCCTGAGTTTTGGGTTTACAACTCTGCCCTTTGAGTGGCCTCTTTCTGAGTCCCACCTTTGGTCTGTCCTAGTTCATTGTGTTGTTTTTCTAGGAGGTGGATTTTTTTAAGTTTCTCAGATCATTGAACTTGGGAGCTATAAAGACCTGGGTGCAAATTTTTCTTTATAAATTCAGTAATCATGGGGCCCTAAACAAATCTCAGCCTCCCTCAATTTCTTCCTCTGTAAAATAAAAAGGGAACAAACATTTATCACATGCTAGATACATGGCTGAATACTACATAACTGTAATTTCATTTGTTTTTTTCATCACCCTGGAAGGGTGCAATTATTGCTCTCATTTTACAGTTGAGTAAACTGAGGCAGACAGAGGTTTAAGTGACTTGCTCAGGGTTGCATAGTCAAATATCTGAAGATGGTTTAAACTCAGGTTTTTCTGGACTACAAATCCCAGTGCTGTATCCACTGTGTTACCCGATGACCTCTACGATCCCTTCTCCCTCAGTCTAGGATTTCTAAAATAGTTATTCAACCCAACTTTGCCCCAAGAGAAGGACTGACAAACTGGACATCCCTGTTTGCATAGCTGGGATCCCAAGTGGAGACAGACATAATTTAAGGACCAGCTGCTTTCAGGGAGCTGTTCTGCTCACTCTTCACTCAGAATCTTTGTGGCAGGAGATGGCCCAGAGGGTTTTAGGGATGAGGATCAGAGCAAAAGGCATCATCACAATCCTTCAGGAAGATGTGGCCTGCTGGATGTAGAACACTGAACTAGAAGCTTCAGGAGAGGTCACAAAAGTGACTCTACCTACCCCTTTGGCTAGCCTCACTTTACTAACCAGGAATACTTCCATGTGCAAGAAATTTCTGTTCAGTTCTCACATTCTGCTTTTGTTTAGTATTCCCTCCCCCCTTGTGTTATTAGCATTTTAAATATTTAAATATTGTATCCCATCAGCCTTGCTGGTCTGAGATCATGTATCAATTCACGGTAGGAGAAGGGAGATGTCCTCCTCCGTGTTCACATAATTTTTTCATCATACCAGATGATGCCACTTATCCATATTGTACTTTTGGAAGAGCTTCACTGTAGGAAGGTGAGAAAGCAATCACTGTACCTGTGGGCCTATTGGTCCTCTTTGGCCGTGCTTTGGCTAAATTAGGAAAAAATAAAAAAAATCCCCAAAGGGATACCAATAATTAACATAGAATACATATGAACACCCATATCATGTAACAGACCCATGTATAAATAACCACAAACACATGTATATACAAATGAATACATGAGCAAACACCCATAAACACACGCATATGTCCTTATACATATAATGCATATGGTATAATTCATATACACACAGGTAAATACAAATACATACAATACACATTCATACACATACAGAGTTTTAACTTATATTTTACATCTGGACCAAGCTACTCCTCATAAAGTAGCCTAACCTTTTGGGGTCCTCACTTCAAGTGTCACCTGAATAGCTCTGACCACTCTTAAGCCCCAGAGATTCACCAACCTCAGTCTTCCCCAATAGCTGAGATCCAAAGGGTGCCCAACCCTACTCAGCTGCCATATTTCTTAAAGTGGATTTCAAATAGTAATAGGTGCTAATCATTCAGGTGTGTTCATCATGGGAATCATCAATTTGGACTGGGGAATTTTAAAGAACTGATTAATTTTACAGTTGAGACAAATGAGACATGGAAGGATTAAGTGAGTGACCCAAAGTCATACAGGTATGAATGACAGCGCTGGCATTCAAATTCAGATTCTCTATCTCCAAAGCCCCTATTTTCCCATCCTAAAATTAGTAATATCACTGACCAACTTTTTCCAATTTAATTAGCTAGAACAGTGTTTTTGCACTTAAATTATATTGGAAAACTTGGAAATACTGTTTTCAGGAGTGTATGAATATGGAATGTATGGATATGGAATGTATGGATCTGGAATTATGGATCTGGAATGACCCTTGGAAAAAAGAGTTTGAGGACAATTTTAAAGAATGAAATAAAGAAAATTTAGCTGTTTTTTCATGTTTAAAAATGCCTCCCCAAATGAGTATTTGTTGATACATAAACAATTTTCTATCTTATGTTAGAAAGGAAGTTATCTACAGCATCAAAATGTTCTCAAAGAATTCCTATTCCCATCTGCCAGAGACACCATCTACAATTCTTTTTAAAAATCCACTTTAGCCAATAGTTCCTCCCCACTCTACTTTTACTGGAGCTGTTCACAACTTGTAAAATTGACTGAGGCAGATTTCATCTTTTTTTATTTTACCAGGCTAACTACCAAATAAACTCAATTATCAGTGCTGTGTCCAAAAGGCAGCAAGCCAGAGATAAATGGATGATCAGCCAAGGGTTTGGAGAATCTAACACAGCAGATAATCAGTTCCTGAATAACTGAACTTTGGCTACATTCATTCACTATGGATAGGCAGGTGGGAGGTGATGATGACTGGATTGGGAGGAGGGCGGCCAAATCTATTTTATCCAAAGCAATATAACTGGTTTCACTGGGAAAACAAAACAAAACAAATCAATACTATTCTAAGACACAAGCTAATGAAGGCAACTGGTGGACATTAAGAAATGATGCCCAGTTATATAGATGCCACCCTCAAGAGTTACAAAGGGTTTCCTATTACTGCTCTCATTCTGGCTTTGAGCTGAAGTTAGGTTCTTAGTAGAAATAACTCCAATGGCTAAGGAACTTTATCCATGCATCATTTCATTTGAATCTCACTATTATATACTGAAGCAAATAATACAGGCAGTAGCTTAAGGGTCCATAAAGATTTCTCAAACACTAGCCTTACTGGTATCATTTTAACTAACCAGATCTGACATATTTTAACAGTAAAAAAAGATCCAGGGATGAAATAATGTTTCATCGGTATAGCCAAGATCTGCCTTAAGAGGTGGGCAGAATGAGACCTAATGATCTGATAGAAACGTTTCCTGTGAAAGATTACCAGACCCCAAATATCTTCCCTTCCAGAATTATATACTTGAAATTTCATCATTGGAAATTCATGCCATGAAAGTCTTTTAATATTCAAGAATCTCTTCTTTAAATATAAATGCCTCTGAGATATGTGATATCGCTAGCTTGAATTACAACTGGCAGCAGAGTGCAGTGGGAATGAATATGATATAGGCAAATCTAGAGAAATATAGAAAGGGAGCAAGTATTCAGAAGAAGAAGAGCAAGTCCTAGATATCTCAGTACCACAGACATGGCTCCAATGCTTACTACCTCTATGACCTAGGCCAGTGTCTCTGGAGACTGCTCAATCTATAAGGTCCTTTCCAGCTCCAAACCCCACTATCCTAAACATATCCCATTCATAACTTTATTTGAACCTCTATCCTTAAAAATCCCTTTACTAGTTTTTAGTAAAAAGTTCTCAAATAAACTCTAGTGGCTCCCCATCACCTACAGGATAAAATGAAAAATTTTTGTTGGACATTCAAAGCCCTTCATAACTCAGCCCACTCCTGCCTTTCCAGTCTTCTCACACTTCTGTGCCCAACATGGTCTCTTTAATTCCATGACACTGGTCTCCTGGCAAATAATGTTTGTCCTTCATTCTCAAAGAAGACCATGATATCAGAGAGGTGATGTCATGATAAATACATGAATTGAGTGTAATTGGGGGTGGGGAGGGCTATGCTAAGTCACCGGCCTCATTTCCTCGTCCAGAGTCAATTGGATCCTGTGACCAGGACAACTGGAGATGGCTCTGCATGTGGGGCAATCAGGGTTAAGTGACTTATCCAAGGTCATACACAGCTAGTAAATGTCTGAAGATGGATTCAAACTCTCATCCTCCTGACTCCTATCCACTAGGCCATCTAGTGCCAGTACAAGTCCTTTCATCTCTGGCTTGGGGCATTTTCTACTGAAAATCTTTCCAATCCCTCTTCATTCTACTGCTTTCTCTTATTTCCTATTTATCCTCTATAGACAGATTTGCTTGATGTCCCTTAGGCTGTGAGCTCTTTGAGGGCAGGGACTGTTCTTTGACTTTTTTTTGGCTGCCCCCAGCACTTTGCACAGTGGTTGGCACCTAGTAGGCATTTAATATTGCTTATTGACCACTCTTGACAGAATCAAGATTCCTGGATTCCCAGTTCTTTGTTCTTTCAAGACTAGAACAAAAAAGGAACCAAACAGGCAGTTCTAGCTTCTGAGTAAGAAGAAAAGTGCCTGGGAATATGTATGGGAAGCCTTGGAAGGAATACTTTAGTTTTAGGGTGCCAAGTGGCTCAGATCTTTAGAATTCATTCTGTTCTACCAGTGTCCAAGTATGATTGCATTAAGTCCTTGAACATCTGCAGAGATCTGGGACTCCAGATCATGAGAAAAAGCCATCATTTCTTTGGATAGAGAATGTCAACTCCAATCACACTCTGTCTAAGGAGCAAACCTATTCATATTTCTGGTTTGTTCTCCTTAGCCTAGCTAGATGAAAAGGTCAATGCATGATGAACGGTCCTTTCTACCCTGGTTAGAAGTGAAATCTTCCCTTTGGCTACAGATGATAGATGCCCCTCATCATCTGCCATGATATTCAATGATGCCTGTTAGCTGCACAGTCTCCTTCACGATGGGCCTCCCGTTCACCCTAGGCTGTATACTAACCAGGAATACCCCCTTTCTTTGGTGGTCTCCCAGCCCTCCATTGATTGCAATGACTTCCTGCTGATGGTCTCTTTTAGCAACTCAATAAAAAACATTGCCTCTGTTGGCTCTTGCCAACTATGATTCATCAGTGATTTGTAGAATCCTGGGCACCATCTTTCTCCATGAAATGCCAACCCAACAGAGTCGCATTTTAGAATCTTTTCTCTTGAATATAAATATGTTATCAAATGCCATTGATCATGACATCCTGCTGTAATGTCTTAAGAGGGCATAGGATAATCAGTTGGCAACAATGCTGCTTCTTGAGGATGCTATCATTTCTATGAAACAGCTTTTCCTCCTTTCATATGCTGTATGCTGTCTTCTTATGGGTAATATTCTTTAAGATGAAAATGTTTTCCAGGGGTATGTAAGAGAGTCACACCCTTAAGGATGTGAGATGATTAGCTAACACACTATTTTATTCATAGTTACATTAAAATAGCATTAATGAAATGTATTTTTCCAGAGGCCAATAAATTCTGAACATTTTAGATTTTTTTCCCCTTTTTCCCTCCCCTTATGAATTCATTTTCTTTGCCACGCAAAGAGTTTTGAATCCTCAGAGTATAGGAGGATGTTTTTGTTTTGAGGTCATGAGACCAGTCCCGTTATTATCATCTGACTGAGGAAGGAATCATAAGCTGAGTCCAACAGACTTAAACTAATCAAAACTCAGGACCAATTTTCTAATACTGTTGCTAGGTTTTGAGGAGGAAGAGTCTAATTATCTAGGAAAGGAGCTCTGGAAACATACTACAAACTGCTAGAAAATTTATCAACATGAGAAACAATGAATCTAATTTAGAATTTACTATGAAATATAAACATTTATGTATATATCTCATTAATCAATTTTATATGCATACCTCATTAATCATATTTTCTCCTATCATAAAATATCTTTCATTGGCCCCTTTATAGTCTCTGTACAGTCTCAAGTAGTCAAAAACAGATCTTACTTCAGTTTATTCCTGAGTATTAATGTAGAACAAAAAAAAGCTCCACTTGACTCTCCCACAAACGTCTCCATCTGGGGATGTGTTTTCAGTATATAGCGTGGCATAGGATAGAGAGAAATGCTGAATTTGGGGTCAGAAGACCCAGATTCAAATTCTGTCTCTGCTACATATTACCTGTATAACCTTAGGAAAACCATTTTCCTTCTGTGAGACCTCAGTTTCCTGAAGGGATGGGATGAAATGTCTGCTTACTTCCCTTTCTGGTTCTAAGTCTACCCTCCTTTCACTCAGAGTGAGTCCAGACTCATCAAGGTATAGTTAAAAGTCTAATTAGGATGCAGAATGTAGCATGACTTCTGTGAGACCCAAATCTAGGCTGCTGAGAATATAGTGCCACCTGTGATCCACTCTCTCCTTGTTGGCAATTCCTGTGGTTGCCAAGTCAGGAGGGTTCCCCTGAAGATCTAATGCCAATACTGCTGTCAGAATTATCTTCAGAGCCCCCATCACCAATTCACGACTGACCAAGACAGCAAGTCATAATGGCAAGAAGCTCCCTCCCCCAGATGAGAACCAACTCCTGAGGTCACAACCAAAGTCAAAAGGAGGTTGGGTTTCCAGGTGAGCTCTTACTGTATCTCCTCGGGAGCCTGGAGACCCTGGTATTCCTGGAGGTCCTCTTCTACCCTGTCAAGGAAAAAAAGTTTTGTGTGAAGACAAGTGTAAACATTTTTACATGGCCAATCTTTTAATGTATTTGTAGGAATCCAGAGAAGCCAATGCTATCAAAGGTTTCTCTCCTTTTACAGCACATTTCAATGGCCTGTACTTATATCTTTGAAGAAAGGAGGAACAGAGGCAAAAAAGAAAATATCATCTCTTCTTATCTCTCCAATTCACTTTCTGTCATATATTATGTTGTATTTAAATCAAATTTATCCATTAAGTCCTTACATGCATTTTATTATCATTTCTTGCTAATGAAACATGCTGCATATCCATCATTAATACAATCATTTCTTTTGGCTTCCTACATGTAGGTTATACGTCGGTCATCCAGGACTCATTCCTTTGGCTAAGCCACTGTGGTGACTAATACATCACTGATTAGCATCTCAAAATACTGTCCTTCCAAAATCCCAAAAGAGGGAGGCAAAGTGGTTTATCAGTTTATTTCACCATTCATGGCTCTTCCTAGAGTCAATGAAAATATTTTTTCAGCAAAGAGGAGCAAGGAGAAACTAGTCTAAGAAGTTCATTAAAAAATCCTTAAGCAAGGATTAAATTCTTAAACTCAAAAATCTTATGTGAATCTGTCACTGTTAAGTTTATTAGAGATTTAACTTGAACATCTGAGGAGTCAAGATCACTCAATTTATGCTATTCATATCATGAAACAACAAGAATATTTTGTTCTTTTACAATGTGCTTCCCAACGTGCTAGGAGGCAAGAGAACTCTCCTTCTGGCATGCGTTCTATCAAATATTCCTGTATTTTAAATTGGGAAAGAGACAAATACACCAGTATTAAGGTTTATCAAAATGTATAGATCATGATACAGATACCTGAATTCCTTGATACCAATTGGCCAACTGGAAGAGCGACCTATCAGCTATTACAAAGCTATGTTTTTTATAGTAAACAACCAGTCTCTGATAATGGTATCCTATAACTCAAGTTTTATGTCGCATTTCCTTATGTTTAGACTTCATAGCTGTCTTGTGTCCATTTTGTAAAAACAATTTCAAATTCCCACATAGTTACTTGTCTCCCTCTTTCTCCTTTTGTGCCCGTGAGTCCACCTCTGTTATTGTCTGATCCAGGGGTGCCCTAGGGAAAAACAAATAATAATAAAAGACAAAAATGTCAGCAACTTTTGCTAATAGAAAAAGCAATTTTTACATCATGCATCCTTGGATATTTTACAGGATATCAGGCCAAAAAACCCCAAAGAAGCTGGCAATGGAAATCCCACTCATTAAAGAGTACAAATACAATAAAAATAATTAAGTTATTTGAATGTTTTCCCTTGCCCAAGGTTAGTTAGGTTCCTGGTCTTCTATGGCCACTTGGTGACTTCAGAGAGAGAATAAGTGATAAGAACAGTTTTATTCTCCAGGGTTCAACCAGCCACGAGGAAGCTATGCTCGCCCCTGACCCCACTCTGCTGCTGCTATTACTTGCAGCTTGCCTCCAAGTCCTTCTATGTCTATCCACCCTATCTGATATAGGAAGAGGGAATAAGAAGACATTTTTCCTGGTCTAAGAGGGAGAAGAAGGGAGGTCCTGGATGGCTCTTGGAGGTATCCTATTAGGTATCCTAAGTGCAGAAATACTGATTCCCAGACATGCCCACACACTGTTCCCATCACTTTCCAAAACTCTTGCCACCAAATTATCCTTGCCAAATTTCCTTTTTTTAAAAAAAAATATATGCTGAGGAGGTAATCACAAGAAGCATAAGACATTTTTTTAAAAAAGAAATCAAACTTTCAGCATAGATACATTTTTTCCTCTGGAAGCTCACCAAAATTTCTATTTTTCTAGGTCTGCTAGTGATAGCTAATTCTCATTAACTTCAACAGAATCATGAATGGCTAAGGGAAGCCCTTGTGAGGAAACCATATCCATGTGATGCCAAAACAACCAATAGGTTTGACCAGTTCCATTGAAGCAGCCATCCATTTCCCTGGAAAAATGAAGTCAAACAGTCCTTTGGCTCATTTGTCCAGTTGTTCTGGGGAATTTGGTGGCTAATTTGGCCCATCTGGTAAACCTAAGTATACATCACATTAGTCAGTCAACAAATATTTGCTGAATATACATGGGGCTATTATTACCCTTCTAAACAACAGATGTGGCTCAAAAATGCTTGGCAAAAAAATCAATCTTAAAAAAAGATATACTTTAAATGTGCTAGATGAGAACATTATTAAAAGAAATTCTGAAGTGAACTATTTAATAAATCCACAAAGATTGCCTTTAAATTTGTCTTTATTTTACCTGAGATTGCATTTTGGTATATCACATTTTTTTTATATCACGTTTTCTTAAGATCAATTAACTTTTATTTTGAGAGAGAAGGATGAGAAGGAACAAGACCCAGAATTTAAGTTCATTTCCCAGTGAGAAAATTTCTTCTGCCAAAGGTAGAGATTGGTACCTGCTCTGCCATTCAACAGTATAAAAGAGATTCCTTGTGGACACTAAAAGGTTATGAGGCTTGAACAGTGTCACCCTGTCAATATTTGTTAGGGACTTGAGCCTGGTTCTGCCCAACTTTGCAGTCAATTTTCTGTTCACTTAACCAGGAGTCCTCAAAATGTGATCTGAGGATCCCTAGGGGATCTCAGACTCCTTTAAAGGGTTTATGACGGCAAAATCATTTTCATAATGATATAAAGGTGGTTTAATTTCTAATTGGATACATTTCAATAGATAACAGTTCATATAACCAAAAACTTGTGTGTGTGTTTGATCCTAAACAATTTTAAAGTATTTTAAAAGGGTCCCCAGACCAATAAGGTTTGAAATTCCATACTCTATACCATGCTGTTTCTATTTAGAAAGTAAAAACATGTGAGGAGGAGTTATCAGTAAAGCAAACAGAAAATACTTAGTAAATCTGGTTAGATAAACCATCTGCAACTCAGACATGTGTTTTATAGAAAGCACAACCCCAAGGGGACAGGTAATTTGCCCACTTTTCTAGAGACAGCGCAATTATGTCTCCATAGGGATCAGGTGCCATTAATTTCCCCTCCTTCCTCTCCCATTTGGGTAAAAGGAGACTATGGACAGCTCTGGTTACTTTAGTACAAGTGTCCTTCCTTATTCTCCTCCCTTTCTCCAAAGGAAAGTCCCAATTCTGGGCATGTTCTGACTATTTTTATGTGTGGTACCCAAGAGTATTTCAAGGGGAGAATGGACCAGAAGGATTGTTGGATTTCATGATGGAGCCTGGATAGAAATCATAGGTTTGGAGACACTGGGACCATGAGAGATCTTAGACGGCCTCATTTTTCAGAGGCCCAGGAAGGTTAAGTGGCTTTCCCCAGATCACATAGGTTGTGATTCGAACCCAGACCCTCTGATGTCATAAAGCAGTGTTTTTACAGCAACATAACACTACCTCCAATGTGGGATAGGAAAGGGGGAAAAAACTATCCCTACCACATGTAACTGCTGCCTTGGCAGATTTGAGTAGAGAGCTTTGGGTCTAACTTTCTGTCTTCTATGGATCAGGAGAACCATTTAAAATTCCCTCATAGTGAAGCAGGGGTCCCTATTCAGGAAGATGGTCATAGCTGCAGCTAGGCCACAGGGACAGATGTTTTCCCACTTGCAGTCCTGCAGGAGCATGGGAGAAGAGGGCCTAATGCCTCCCTAACAGGAACGTTAGTTTACATAATAAGCCAGCAGGGTGAGCTAGAATCTGGGCCTTCCCAGTCCTATCTGGCTCTCCACAATTGGTCAGTCAATGAGTATATATTAAATACTTATAATGTGATTGATGCTGGAAAGGCAAAGAAAGGCAAACATAGTCCTTAACGTGAGATGGAAGAGTTGGACATGACTGAAGGACCCAAGACTTTGAGAGGGTGAAGGCTGGGTATGGCCTCCAAGGAAGCCTTGAAGGAAGAGGAGGGGAAGGAAATACAGTGGTCTAGATGGAGAAAGACCATTCCATGGATGGGAGACAATCAATCCAAGACAAGAAGAGAGGAGATAATGACAACAACATCGTGCTCTCATTTAATGATGACTCCAATTGGCCAACTTCAGCCAGATTGTAAAGTCAAGGGAGGGGAGTAAAATGTAGGAAGGTTGGCCAAAGAGGAAGGGCCCAGGTTGGGAAGAGCTTTGAGCTCCACACAGAGGGCTTGCTACTCAATCCTAGAAGTAACTAGCAGCCCCTGGAACTCATTAAGCAGGAATATGGACACGATCAGTAGTTCCTGGTAGCTAAGCAGAGGATGGACTGGGAAAGGAGTGACTTGAAGCTTGTCTTGTGGGGAAGGAGCCTATGACTCATCTGAGCAATCTCTCTGTTCCCCAGGGCTCTGAGGGGACCCCAGCAAAAGACTTGCCCCAGGCAAGAGAGAGAGATCAGCTTAAGAGGCTTCACTTACCCACCTAGAGAAACCAAACATTTTATTTTGATCATTTCTAGCCTTCATCAATGTTACTGTATTTATAATTTTCCCCAGTTTAACAGTTGTGGAATTTTAAATTTCTTTGAATATTATGCCACTTGAACATTATGAATATCAATCTAATCTCGTGAATGTCCAGAAAATGCTATATATAAATGTCAGAAAATGCTATATTTAATGATAGGCATGATTCTGAAGAGGTTTAAGAATGATACACTTCACTGGACCATGCAGACCAATCACTGGACTTTGACATGACAGCCAATATGTGCAATCTCCTAAACATGCTATCATGTGAGAAGGTGGCATTCAATTAAAAAGAGGCTACATTTCCCAGAAATTAAGCTAATGACACACTTCTTATTAATCACCAATTCACATGTAAACTCTCTGCATACATATGCCAGCATTAGTTCCATCAACCCAGCTCTCCCATCCTTTCCTTGAAATAGAAACCTACAAGCACCACACACCAGAACAGCAGTGTTCCCAGCATTGGTCAGATTTCTGGCTGCCAGGGACACAACACATGCAGGGTTTGGATAAATACAGCATTCCAGAGAGCTGACTTTTCAAATATCTCATTTGCCAGCTTGGACATTCAAAAAATTAAGATTGATGTTCACAATATTCAGGTAGTACAATTTTCAAAGGAATTTAAAATTCTACAACTGTGATATTGGGGAAAATTACAAATGAATTAACATTGATGGCGTTTCTCTAGGTGGCTAAGTGAAACCTCTTAAGTGATATATCTTAATATATGAGCCAGATTCTTCCAAGGTATGAACTTTCCCTTTTCTAAATAAGGCATCTTAGGAAAGAGGAAATGTGAGGAACTAATATTAGGATTAAAAGAAAATGAATAACTTGAAATACAATTTTTTAAACAAGATCCCAAGTTAAGGATCCCTCTTGTAGAGAAGGGACTAAATAAATGCTAAATTCAATCAACGAACACTTCTTAAACATCTACTGCATGTTAGATACCATACCCTAGAGGAGACCCAAAGACAGAAATCGCCCCTTGTAACCAAGCTATAGCACTCATTCTTTTTCTTTTTGAAGTTGATATCTGGTGTTTCAAGTTCTCGACACCCAACTTTCTCCTTGTACTTACCCTTGCTCTCCATCCCCACACAGACCATCTTATTTACATTTCCATGTCTGGAAAGCATTCCTTTTTGGCTGTCTCCAAGAATCCTGACTCCTTTCAAATGGGCCTGGGGGTCATGAAGTCTACTCTGAATCCCTCCATTACTCATTCTCTCTCCTTCTTGAAATTATTCTCTATTTACTTCGTAGTTATTCTGCCCCACCCTGTCCTTCCTCCAACTCTACTGGACTGCAAGCTCATGGAAGGCAAGGAGTTGTTTGATTTGGATTCCAAGGGCTTGTTATGATTCTTGGTCCTTCGAAAGGCCTTTATTAGGCACTCACTGTATGTGGGACATTGTGTGACAATGGGGATACAAAGAAGGGCAAACAATAACCCCTGCCCTCTGGGAGCTTACAATCTAATGGGGGAAGACAGCATGCTAACAAGAATGTACAGATGTCTATGTACAAGGTGTCTATGGGATAAATATTTCAAGGAAAGGATGGGAGATCTGGGTTGATGGAACTAATGCTGGCATATGTATACAGAGAGTTTACATGTGAATTGGTGATTCATAAGATGTGTGTGTCATTAGCTTAATTTCTGGGAAATGTAGCCTCTTGTTGATGGAATGCCACCCACTCCTGCTATGCTAGCCCAGCTGTTTGGGGACTCACATGATGGTATGTTTAGGAGATTGCACATATTGGCTGTCATGTCAAAGTCCAGTGATTGGTCTGCATGGTCCAATGAAGTGTATCATTCTTAAACCTCTTCAGAATCATGCCTATCATTAAATATAGCATTTTCTGATATTTATATATAGCATTTTCTGGACATTCAGAAAATTATATTGACATTCATAATGTTCAAGTGGCATGATATTCAAAGAAATTCAAAAATTCTACAACTGTTAAATTGGGGAAAATTATAAATACGGTAATGTGCAAGGTGTCTATGGGATAAATATGAAATAATGGATAGAGGGAAGGCATTGGAATTAGGCAGGCCCTTAATAAACGCTTGCTGAATTGCAATATTTTTTGTTGTTGTTCAGTTGTCCCCACATCTCAGTGACCCCACTTGGAATTTTCTTGGCAGGGATGCTGGAGTGGTTTTGCCATTTTCTTCTCCAGTGCATTTAATAGATGAGGAAACTGAGGCAAACAGTTAAATACCTTGCCCAGGGCTGCACAGCTACTTAGTGTATCTAAGGCTGGATTTGAACACAGACCAGGTCCAGCATCCAATCCACTTAGGTACCTAAATTGAAATATCTCTTTTTGCTGATATCATTATTTCTCTTACCAACCCAGAATTGCAGCTTACGACATGTTATCTGATTAATATGGAAATATGTTGAATATAATTATACATACATGACCTATTTTTGACTGCTTTTGGTCAAGGGGAGGGGGGAGGGAGAAAAATGTGAAACCCCCAAAGTGATTGTTGAAAACCATCTTTGCAGGTAGTTAGAAAAATAAATAAATAATTGTGGGGGGAGACATGTTATCAGGACTTAAAATTCTACTTCACAGTTCACTCAAGTTTTAACAACTTCCCAGAATACTCTTCAAGATCTCAGGGAGTTTGTGCCAGTGACGTTTCTGCAGCTCCCCTTTGACACTGAGTATGATCTCTTGTACTGGCATTTTCCTTTAGGCCATATCTCCCCAGGGAGACACTATCCCTGATGATGCCTCCCAGCTCTAGACAGCATTTAAAAAAATGATGTTGATAATTAGAAGCCTGGAGGCACTTGATGAAGTGAGTTCAGTCCTACTTAATGAAGTGAAGCTCATAAAAATCCAGAGAAAGATGACTTTGGATCCCATTGAGTCAGCCTTTTGGGCTCCTCCTTAGAAAGTTACCATATTAATTTCTTCCAGATGCAAAAATAAATACATAAAATATTCAACAAATATAATGAGAATGCCAAATATATATGTTTTTCTAAAAAAGGTAATCAAACGATTATTTCTTGGCTAACATTTTATAAAAAAATCAAACATACCCTATTATGAATAGGGTTTCCTTATGTATAGGTATATAATTTATTATTTGTAAAGCTTACTCCCACAATATGCTCAATATAGAAGTCTCTGTTCCTTTCATGCCAATGCCCCATATTATAAATTTTCTCCAGTTGGCAATAACTTGGTCCAGGCTTTGACCTGGGCACGGTGGGCTCCTTGTCAGCTAGAACCCCCTCCTCCAAGAGCCTTTACTCACATCAGGGAATTGCCAGATGATGGGACACTGATCTTTTGCTAGCCCCAGTACTTTCAAAAACAAGAAACTTCTCCATTACTCCCAGGAATGGATGTGAATGACAGATCCTAGGTTGCACAAAGGTCTGTCTGACTGCTGTAGCCCAGAGGTATGCAGGCAGATCACCCCATGATGATCACCCCACTCTCACAGGATCCAGATTCTGGCTGGCCAAGCAACTTGTGCAGAAAAGCTCAGCTCACAGAGGACAATGGCATTTCTGACCAGTGAGAGCTTGGGTGTGGAGGCTATTGGCCTCCCCCTCAGCCTTCCAAGGGAGAGTCATACAGCTCCCAACCTACCAGGCTTTCATCACCCAAGTACTGCCACAGCTTCCTAATTGATCAATGAGTTCAAGAAGCCAATTCCTGCTGATCCATCTCCCACAAGACTTTCCTAAAGCCCATATCTGGGCACATCACTCCTCTGTTCAATAAACCTGATGCCTCCTATTACCTCTATGAACTCCTTGGTTTGATGCTTAAATCTCTTCACAGCCCAACTCCTTCCTAACTTTCCCATCTTCTTACACTCACCGCCTTCCTTGTATTCTCCAGATATACCAAACATAGCCACCATATTTGCCCTAGCTGTCTCCCATGTCTGTAATATTCTTCTTTCTCTTCATCTTAGCTTCCTTCAAAATTCAGCTCATTCCACTTTCTGTTTCAAGCTTCTCCTGGTGCTCCTTAGTTCTTGGTACCTTCCTCCTGCCTCCAAGTATTTTGCATTTATTTTATATATATATATATATATATATATATATATATATATATATATATCATATATATTATATAGATATATGTCAACTTAATATATACATATGTGTATAGATATGTATCTTTACATATATACCTTATGGAAATGTAGGTTTATATATCTAGGCATATATACAGACACACACATCCACAACACCCCTCCTTAAAGGCAAGGTCCATTTCATTTTTGTATTTTTATTTCCAACACTTAGCAAAATGGTTGGCAAACAATTGGTACTTAACGAATGCCTATCTTTTGCCTGTGGTTTGAGTTAATAGAACCAAATAAACTTACAGGATCCCCTTGTAATCCTCGTTGGCCATTGTCACCTGGTGGTCCTTTCGTCCCTGGGTTGCCCTTAAAAAAAGATTCTGTATTATAATGTGAATAGAATTTTTCCTCTAAGATATTAAAATGTAAGTTTAAAAATCTTTCACAGTCATTTTTCATTCTATTCAAGTAAACTAGTTTTGAAAGAGAATATTAAAGTTCAAAAAAATCTATTATATGAAATGTCTTAGAATGATTAGGACTGTGAAAGCAGTGGCACACTGGGTGATTTGGGGAGCCCACTTAGTGACTTTGGTATCTGGTCCTTCACTCTTCTCTTTGATGTTTCATTTCTACTTGGGGACCCCTTTACAACACTCTTCTGCCCATGCCTTCAGTCCTATAGGTAACCTGGATACTTCAGTTCTCTCCCTGCTTTTCTTCTACCAAAATTTGTTCTCTAGAAGGGGTCTCAAAGTAACTTACACTGAGGGATAAAGGTCAAAGTACAAATTTGATGTACTCCTCCTCCTAATGGTCATGGCATCAAAGAAAGAGAGATTCTGAACCAGAAGGGTGTCTAGTCCAACTCTGGCAATTTATGCAGTAGGAAATCAAACCCCAGAGGCATGGAATTACTCACCCAAGATCTCATGGAGTAATCCGTGTCAGGCAGAATTTGAACCTAGGATCTGCTGCACTTGCCCTATATCATATTGTGCCTTCTGAAAGGTCTCTCTAATTATAGAACTTTAGTTATTTCAACAGACACTAAAGATTGGTTTTTATAAGATGGAGGACTTTTTCCTCAAGGAAGCTACAGCTAAAATACAGGTTTTCTTATACCTCTTTCTAAGTGTAGACTTTTAGGAAAATCTCCTTATATTCTGCTTTGGAATTTAAACTCTCAAAGAAGAAGAATCCTAAAACCTCACCTGGGAACCTTCATCTCCTTTTTCTCCTTTTGTTCCAGGAATGCCATCAACACCCTATAAGAAAAAAAATCAAAAAAGTCTCTCTCTTTCCTCAGCAAGAGGCCTCTTAAGCTGAAAGATGAGGAGATGAAGAAACACTGGGTTTACCTGTTCTCCATTGATTCCATCAATCCCAAGTTCCCCAACTTCTCCCTGAAAATGCAGTCATACATTCCCATGTGAAATGAAGTCAGAAATTAACCAGAACAGCACATATTTCAGCATCCTGGGGATGCCCTATAATCACAGGTATTTATATACTTTTGTTCCCTCACTGTGATACATACATAGATACACTCATTCCAGAGAGGTTTATATAGCTCATATTAAGCTAGCTCTCCATAAGAAATCAAAAAGGGCTAAACAATTGGAACGTTTGATGGAGAAAATAAAATTACATGTTAACAAAGAAAGGACAAATTATAACATAATGTCAGTGAAAATGGGTCAGCAGACATTCTATTTCTATCTCAGATCTATGAACCTGCTAGCCATACAGTATGGGTAATTTTAAAATCACCTATGCTTCCCTCTATATTTCAGTGAGCCTCGATACTATACCTCCTCTCCGCTGAAGCCTCTGTTTCCCTGAAAAAGGATGAAAAAAATAAAAATAAACAGATTAAATTTGGGGAAATTTTGTATTACAGTATCAAAATTTTTCTCAATGATTTCAAAGTGTAGTTACCTTGGGACCTTTATTCCCATTGCATCCTTTAATTCCTCCTTCTCCCATTGGTCCAGAGGATCCTCTTTCTCCCTGAGAAAAGAATATGTTATTAGGTAAATATTCAGTACTGTTATATGGAATCTGGAGGCAGCTAGGTTACACAGTGGATTGAGTACTGGGTCTGGAGTCAGGAAGACTCATTTTCCCGAGTTCAAATCTGTCCTCAGAGACTTACTGTGTGACCCTAAGTAAGCCACTTAGTCCTGTTTGCCTCAGTTTCCTCATCTGTGAAATGAATTAAAGAAAATGGCAAACCACTCCAGTACCTTTGCCACAAAAGCCCCAAATGGAGTCACAAAGATTTGGACATGAATGAAAAAATGAATGAATAACAAATAAGTAGTTCTCCTTCAGAAGATGACAAATTACTTGCCACAAAAGTATTTTCTCAAAGAATGGTTTTGGGACTCCTGGGATTTCTAAAGATCCTTTCAAGGGCCTCATGAGGTCAAAATGAATTAAATTAATGTTTTAAATCTAACATTTCTAACAATTCAATTGATATATCCCATATAAATAAAACTCCTTGTGAGGGGATCCTGGATAATTCTTAAGAATATCAAAGGAATCCTGAGGCCATAAAGCCTGAAAACCACAATACCAGAAGAATAACTCCAACTGTTTTTCAAGGTTTCTAATCTGGTCTCCATAGTCAAGAGGAGGGGTGTGGGAAACTAGAACTACCGTCATAAAAATCTTTATTTTATAGCCATCTGTCTATCGTCTGGTGTGAAATGCTAAATGAATGTGAAATGAAAAATTAAAATAAAAAACTTCTAAAAATTTCTGATCTAAGATACAAAGACAGGATAAAACTGCATCCAAATCATGAAAGGCACCTACACTAAATGAAATAGTATTTACTTCATGCAGAAGCCTAGGGGCTGAAGTCCACATGTGGGATGATGAGCTGAAAAGGGGAATCATTGGGATCAGATGTTGTTGGCATAATCATATGATTTCTGATAGGTTTGTTATTGACATAATTAATTATACTAACAGTTTTCCTAATATTGTCAGATGTTGAGTTGGGAAGAGGTAGAATTAGTTAGGCAAGAGATTGGGAGGCAGAATGCCATCTTAGAGGTCCTCTAGCTCAATTCCATATTATACCAATGAGGAGGTGAAGCCTAGAGAGGTTAATTTGACCAGTCACAGAGAGGGACATTTGGATTTGGGTCTTGTGACTTCATCTTCTTCATTTTCATCTTCATCTTCACCTTTTTTTATCTCATTCCAGTAGGCACCTAATAAATGCTTAATAACTGAATAACATATTATGTGGCAGTAAATGGAGATAAAGGGCATAAGAAGAAAGAGTATTTTATCCAAAGCACATAGCTTATCAGGAAAACTTCACATTACACATGGGATCACCAGCTAAAAGAAAGAGGTTGAGTGGATTGAAGATGAGGATGATGGAAAAAAAGGGAAATAAGACTGTGGAGCCTTTCTGGGAAAGGGGTGTGATGCCCCTGCCCCCAGATAGTTCAATGAAAAGGTTTTCTAGAGTTACCAACGGATGGTCCAACACAATTTTCTGCCATGAAATGGAGAAATCACCTCAAGTTTCTAAGGCTCACATACCCTCTTCTAGATTCTTCAGTGGTGACTCTTCCCACAAATCACAAAGAAGAATAAAGGAAGACTAAAGAATAAGTATTAAGACAATAAAAAAATCCCTTTCTATTGGACTATTCTCCTCCCATGAAAGGAAATTTCTAATCTAGAAGGACCTCCATGAATTGATCCTGAATGAAATGAGCTGATCCAACAGCAACACTGAATGATGATCAATTAAAATGGATGTAGCACCTCTCAGCAGTAGTTCAGTGAAGAAGGATAATTCTAAAAGACTTGTGATGGAAAATGCATCCACTTCTAGAGAAAAAACTGGCATATGAATGCAGAGCCAAGCATACTATGGTCACTGTTCAAATTTTGTTTTATGTTTTTCTCTTTCTTGTGATCATTTTTCCCTTTTGTTCTGATACTTCTTTCATAACCTGACTAGTATGGAAATATGTTAAACATGCTTAAACATGTATAATCCATATTAGATTACTTGCTGTCTTGGGGAGAGGGGAGGGTCATAAGGGAGGGAGAAAAATGTGCAAGTCAGTATCTTATAAAAATGAATAGGGAAAATTTTCTTTCTATGTAATTGGAAAAAAAAAACTAAGAGGAAATTTCTGAGAATACACAACAACCCTGATACAATCATCTAGTGAGTTTTCAGACTTCTCTTTGGGCAGCCAGAAGCAAAGGAGCTTTGTGTATGTCTTTGTTCAGAAGTCATCTTCTGAGCTGGCTTGAGCAACAACAGATTGTTCAGTAGGAATATCTCTACTAGGAAAGAAATTTTTAAAGTGTTAACTTACTGCATCACCTTCTTCTCCCATGTAGCCTTCACTGCCTTTAAAACCCGAAGGTCCCTGAACACAAGAAAGAAAAAGGAATGTGAACACTTCTCAGGGCAAGTCAACACAACACTGACCATTTGTTGACCTCCTACTAGGGTCCAAGCACAATACTAAATGCTTACAAATGAAAATAGAAAGGTTCTTAAGGAAAATTTTTCAATCTCCCTGGCTGGGACTTCACACAAACAGCAAAACCCTGGGAAAAATGTCAATTTATTTCATAGTTTCCCCATGATTCCTTGAAGAGAATTGGGCATTCAAGTCAAGGACCCAGGGAATCCATTCTGGGTTTCTTTTCTAAACAAACATGGTGGCACAATTGGGGAATGTTTCTCTTTCCTAGGGAGGAAAATAATGTTCTTTTATTGTTCTCTGAATTTTTTTTGTTTCTTATTATACTTAGTGTAAGCAGAGCATATAAACTTTTGCTTTCTTCAAAAAAATGTTTCCAGTTTGGTCTTGGGGAAAAAAGTCTGCTGGATGAAAACTTGTACAGACACACCCATGGTGATTTGGAAATTACAACATAGAGGCAGCTGGAAAAACTTGAACATAGATTTATTCAAACCTAAACACCAAAAATCACTAGGGATCATACTCATAAACTCAATTGTCCTAAGGGTATATATTGTATTTGGCTATTTTATAGAAGGATTGGCTAGGTGGCACAATAAATAGGACACCAGGCCTGAAGTCAAGAAGACTCATCTTCCTGAGTTCAAATCTGATCTTAGAGACTTATTAGTTGACCCTGGGCACTAGTGTCCTGGGGCACTGATGATCCTTGCCAGTCATTTAATCTTGTTTGCCTTGGTTTCTCAACTTTCAGATGAACTGAAAAAGAAAATGGGCAAACCACTCCAGTCTCTGCCAAGAAAACCCCAAATAGGGTCAATAAAGAGAAGATCAATCTATCTTTATCTCTCTATCTAGAAGCAGATAATAGAACTAGAACTAGATTATAGACCTAGATTATCTATTTATCTAGACTGAGATAGAGATAGATTATCTATCTAGATGGAAATAGATGCAGATTATCTATCCCTATATCATACACACACACAAATATATGTCGCCTTCAGGATATCAAGGGCCATTTTATTAAGAAAATTGCAAACACAGTCAATTTAAAATATAAAACTAGAAGCACAGTCAAAAATGGTCAGGGGATAAAAAGTAACCACCCTACTATTAATAAACTCATAGCTGCCATTTCCCCCCTGGAAGATAAATCCAATCTATAGAAAGCAGAGGGTACATATATTTCCTCATGTATAAGACACACCCCTTTTTGAAAAATTTTGGGTCTAAAAACTGGGAGCGTCTTTTCAGTGGTTGTAGATTTTTTTTATTTGTATTTCCCACTTTTTTATACTTGTCCTTATGCTCATTGTTTCACATTTGCTACTGGTATATTAGGTTACATTTTGCCACATGCTGCCAAGAAATGGCTCAGAAAAGATTTTCGTCCTGTGCCGAATTTAAGTTCAAAGTGATCCAGTTTGCAAAAGTGAATGGAAATCGTGCTGCTGAACATCAGTTTGGTCCTCCTCCAATGGAGGAAACACTCCAAGACTAACTCTGGGAAGAAGAAACTCTCCTGAAAATGTCCTGGCTGGGGCAGCTAGGTGGTACAGTGGATAGAGCCCCGGCCCTGGAGTCAGGAGGGCCTGAGTTCAAATCCAGCCTCAAAGACTTAATGATTACCTAGCTGTGTGGCCTTAGGCAAGCCACTTAACCCCACTGCCTTGCAAAAAAAAATGCCCCTGTAGAAGAAGGCCTTGAGAGGAAAGGCAGGAAAATGCCCTGAGGTAGAAAGGGAATTGAAAATATGGGTTGAAGAGCAAAGGGCCATTGGGATTCCTGTGACCACAAAGATCATTCAGCAGGAGCCAAGAAGAATTGCTGATGAAAACAAGTGACTGATTTCCAAGGAAGACAAAATTGGTGCTTCAGTTTCATTAAACAGAATAACTAAGCATGCATCCACGCACCAGACGTAACCAAAAGATGCTGAAAACTATGAGCAGAAGGTCCTTGAATTTTATGATGAATAAAATGAGTTCAATAACTATAAGTAATACATTTTTGTTTTCAAATTTTGGGCCCCAAAACTAAGGTGCATCTTATACATGGGAACATCTGCTACATGGGGAAATATAGTAGGCTCACCTTCTTTCCTGGTGCTCCTGGTTCTCCAATGGCACCATCTCCCCCAGCACACTTGCAAAACTGACAGCAACATGTCCTTTCAGCAATATTAGCCTGGAGTAAAACAGAAAAATTTGTTGTTATTGTGTGTGTGTGTGTGTGTGTGTGTGTGTGTGTGTGTGTGCTTCTATGTCTGTGCCTGTGACACCCTAATTTCAAATTATTCTTACCGGATCTTGATAAAAATAATTCATATGTCTCCCACACAATCAAAGTGACAGTGTTCCAGAAGGAATGAACATTTACAGGACATTCCATGAAATCAAGTGATTCCAGCCTAATATGCTTCTCATCTTGGGTCTTTTATCTGGCAGATGATAAAAACTTAAAAATGTACTCTTCTTTCTATCATCATTTTAAGGATTGCTAAACCAAAGCAAGGGTCACATAAGGCACTCCAGGGGCCATCTGGTCAACCTTCTTATTGTATCAATCCCTAGAAATGTTCCGTGATTTGTCCAAAGTCACACAGGTCACACAGGTAGCAAATGGCTGGTGACTCATCATATTCCAGCTATTTATTTATTTATATAGAGAGTCTTTTTTAACCTGAACTGACTGCTGATTTTTATTTAACTGCTCAAAAAGACTATATAGTAAAATAATCCTTGTTTAATGAATAAAGGCCTGTTTTTCCTACTGCTTGGTATATACTTCTTCAGTAGTAACTGGGCCTTTATAATGCAATGAAAGAACCCAAAAGGCAGCTGTCAGGGCAGTTAGGTAGCAAAGTGGATAGAGCAATAGCCTTGGAATCAGGAGGATGGGAATTCAACTCAAATACAACCTCAGACACTTGACTCTTACTAATGTGACCTTAGGGAAGTCACTTAACCCTGATTGCTTCCCATACAGGGCCATCTTCAGGCATCTTGATTCCTATCTGGCCACTGGTCCCAGATGGTTCTGGAGGAGAAAGTGAGGCTGGTAAATTAGCATAGCCTCCCCCTCCCTCACTTAAATTACGTGCTTGACAGGGCATCACCCCCCTGATGTCATGGTCTTCTTTGAGAATGAAGGACAACATCATCATCATGATCAAAGGAACTAATATTATTCAGTTTAACCCTAGAGTGAAGGTAAAGCAAAGGTAAACACCACCAGAATATTATGTCAGCCCAAGTATGGCAGAATCATCCATCAACTAAACACCCAGACTGTTTTTTTCTTTTCCTTTTTTTTGGGTGGGGTGACTCTCTCTCTCTCTCTCTCTCTCTCTCTTTCTCTCTCTCTATATATATATATATATATATATATATATATACATATATATATATATATATTATATATTTTATGTAATGTGTGACTTGCACAGATGTGTATGGGAAATTAAGTACAGCAATCTCAATATTTATTCTCCAAAGATCCCAGTCACATCATTATGGTATCCAAAAATTAAATTTGCAGATAGTTGAAATCTTGGGTCAATGACCACTAAGCATTTTTTCAGTGAAATCAGCTTCCTGAACTGATAGTCTTAAAATATTTTTTGCCTTCTTATTTTGTGGAATTCTTATTCCTCTTTAGAAAGGTTTAAAGAGGCAACATAAAGATTTTTAAAATTATAATTTAAGCATTAATTTAAATGAAATGAAATTCAAATTATTAGACATATTTAGTAAATAAATTAACTAGAGCTCTCATTTTGCATGTCCCAATACCAATTTTTCTTTGAGTCAATAAACTCATTTACATGCAAAGTCTATATGTAGGAGATGGCCATGTCAGGTGGGAAGAAAGCCAGAGTGGGAACTGGAAAACCTGGGTTTCAATTCTGGCCCTTCTGTTAGCTCTTTGTGGGACCCTAGGAACATCACCCTCTCTGTATCTCATTTTCCTGGTCTATCAGGTGAAGGGAGCACTGAATAATTTCCAAGGTCCTGTTTAGCTTCCAATGGCTGCAAGCCTATGATATGTGTGATTATGCTAATTATAAATAAAGTGCTTTCTTTTCATCTGCAATACATTTAAACCTTGGGGTGACTTCTTTATTTGAAGGCATAATTTATGTGCTCCAGGTCTTATTAACAAAAATTTTTCAAAGGCACAGCAAAAACAAAACCCATTAAAAATTAAATAGTATAAAAAAAGAGGTGCATCCTGAAAATTCTCCCTAGTATGTCTCATTCTTCTGGTCTTCCTTATCTTTATGTATCTCTTCTTTGGAAGAGAGATAGATTTGATTAACTTGGAATTTGTATCTTTTTTTAATGAAAATGAGACTTGCTAATGTAGATGTAGAGAGTATAAAAATTATAATTAGAATATTCACCTACTTAAGACAACAATTCATTCTGAAATAATTTAGAAAGGTCTACTTATATATATGCATATAATATAACGGCAATATAGCATTAGCTTCCACATCAGAAAGTAATTGTTTTTGTGGGTCAATTACCAAAATAAACTATTTTATTGGTTCAGCAAAATAGTGTCACTATCCGACAATATTTTGTTTTGTAAATTAAAATTGTAACGGGTACTTTAGAGAAATCAAACTATATATTTTTAATCATGTTCTCACATTAGGACTCCACTCATTCAAAGAGAATAGTCTGTCCAAATGAGTAAAATTAAATCTTGGATAAAATTACTTCAATCAGTGAATTAACACACACACATATTATATATGTATGATTTGTTTTGCAAACTTTACACATTATATAATTGCTAGTTATTATTATGATTACTACTTCTATCTCGATCATGGGTGAATTCAATGATAAAAGTGTTACTTCTATAACACAGGTGTTGAATCCTTTTATACATTGCCAATGAACTCCCAAAGTTGTTAAGACTAAAAAATCCAGACTGGTGAGGAGACTCGGAGAATTTAGTGACAACGCTCCAGGTTGAAGCCCTTTCCACATAGGAGAACCTAGACTTGGTTTCCCCTGATATAACCTTCAAAAGTCTAGGGTCAACCACTCCAACTGCAATGAGGAATAACGGTGAGACCTCTCAGATAATCATAAAAAAAATGTGAAGAAAAACAAGATTAACTTAAAGTCACTCGCTGTTCTCCAAATCACTTACCAGATATGTTGATAGCTTTCTTCCCAAATCTGTCATGCCAACTGATAACTGAGTCCTATAATCAAATCCTTTCCCAAATTCAATGTATGGAAGTTCAGCTATGCCATTTGCATCAGAAATTTCTTCCAGAGCAATAGTTATCAGAGCATTGAGTCCTATCCAACAGAGTTTACATTTCAGTTAACATGATATTTTTGCATATATATTTAAATTATTATTCCAGAGAGGGAACTGTGAGTCAAAAATTAAGCAATGAAGCTCTTATTCTCCTTGTCAAGATTATTCTTCCTCTAACATAGGCTATAATTGACAAGTACTAACTCCATAATAAGTTGATATTTGAATTAAATGTTTGCAAAATAGGCATCAGTAGAGAAGTCCAAATGAAGTTTTAGTTCCCTAGAGCCTTGAAGGTCACAGTTTGCCAGTCAACATGATTCATGGGGCACCCACTGTGTACATAGTACCATAGAAGGATCCAGAAATTTAGAAATATTCTAATGAATGCTTCCTGGTCTTTATAATCTCCTTGGAAAGAAAATAATCATACATGAAACTATTAAAAATCATTGTTAGGACATGTGAATAAGTTTCAATGAATGCATTACAAGTTGATGTACATGAGAAGTGCCAAAGGACAAAGAAGAGTCAGGACATGTTAGCTATGGCATGATGGATGCTTGGCCTAAGTGGGTTTTGAGATGGACTTTGAAGGACATGAAGAATTGAGAAGTAGGAAGTTGAGAGTAACACAAAGGATGCAGAGGCAGAGGAGGCAAGTCATGACAGATACACTACTGAGGCTGAAGCAGAAAAGCTGTATTGAGAGGTCATGGGTCATCCGACATGGGAGATAAAAGAGGGCCTAGAGGAGTGGGGTGGGGAAAGGGAAGAGAATGTTTCTTAAACTTTAGTAAGACAAAGTGGAAAAGATATGATCATCTGATCTGTTCTATTAATGAAAGACTTTTTCTAGGCTTATTTTTTCCTTAAAAATTCCAGAGGTTGCAAAAATTGCAAAGATTATGTGAACAGCAGAAGTGATGACAGGATAAATAAAACAACTCTATAGACTTTATTGGGAAGAGTTTCTTTGAAGGATAGGCATGTAGGCATTGGCTCATCTTGGACTACAAAAGTGCTGCAGATGCTTCATTTAGCTCCTTAAAAATAATTGAGAAAGAAAAGATTTCCCCAAAACTAGGAGAACAAAATGAGGAGCACAGATTTTAAATGTAGGGCAGAGGGGACAGACTCAAGTTGTAAATGGGCAGATTAGGGATAAAGGAATAAAAATGAATGAATTGGAAAGAATTTATCAAGTGATTATAATGTGCCAAGCTTGATGTTAAACACTGGAGATTGAGAGAGAAAATCAAGATGGTCTTGGCTCTTTGGGGCAGCAAATTGAGGCAGGGGATGAATGCCAGGCCTGGAGTCAGAGAAAGTCAAGTTCAAATCTGACTTCACACATTTACTAGCTTGGTGACCCTGAGCAATTCACTTAACCTCTGTTCACCTCAGTGTCCTCAAATGCAAAATGGGATAATACTAGTTTTCCAGGGCTATGAGGATCAAATAAGGTGATAATTATAAAGTGACTGATGGACAGTAAGAACTTATATAAATGTTAGCCATGTTCACATTCTAAGGTCAAAAAACCCCAAATATAAAAATTCATCTGCAGGGTGGCTTAGAAACAACTGGAAGTCATAAAGGGACAACAGTGGAACAGATAGCAAGAATCCATGGTCCTTAGGTTGTATGAGCAGTTCAGTTGGAAGTGTCCTAAGGTCTGGAGAAGGTAGTGACCAGAAAGAATGTTATATAAGAAAAACACAGTCATGATCAGGAACAACATCCTCCAAGCGTTTTCTTGCTCTATCAGCCAATCTTCATTAGATCCCTAGATTGAAACCTGGAAGGGCCTTAAGAAACCTCTGATTTATTATGTGGACTGCCTTTATTGGGTGTGTGTAAAAAAAGTAACTGAAGAACATAAGCTGAATTAGCATGGCAAGAAAAAAAAAGCAATGCCTAGCAATGTTTTAAGTTTGAATAAAGGAAAGATAAGGTGAGAGTTACTTAGTCTAAGTATCACTAAGGTCAAAGAAAAATATGTATCTCTTTTTTGTTTTAGATTATTTTTTTTGCAAGGCAGTGGGGTTAAGCAGCTTGGCCAAGGCCACATAGCTAGGTGATTATTAAGTGTCTGAAGCCAGATTTGAACTCAGGGACTCCTGACTCCAGGGCCAGTGCTTTATCCACTGTGCCACCTAGCCATCCCATAAAAATGTATCTCTTAGGGTAAAAAACAGATACCTTTATAAAGTTTAAAAGTTTCTCTTAAAAAGAGAAACACTAACACTATATTCCTATCTTCATGGTCTCCCAAGTGAACTATTCATCCCTTCTAAAGACTTCTTTTTATTTCTGGCAGCAACTTTTACAATTGATGGACATTTAATAATTTCCCCAAGCGAATGGGAAGGAATTAGAATAATGTTACACAATTACACAAAGGCCTTTCTTGGAAGGAATCCACCTTCCAGCATCTATCAAGTCTCCATCTGGAAGAAAACCAAGCGACATCTGTGTTTTTCTTGAAAGTGCCGCTGCATATTGTGACCAAACATTCTCATGTCCAGTCTTTTCAGTCCAAATAAAGGGACACTTCTTAAGGTCAGGAATGAGGCTAAGGTCAAAAGGAAGAGAAAGAAGTCATTAAAAAGTCAACAACTCTAGAGAAGAGAACAGGCATCAGACCGATGAGCTCAATGATACAGGGAGCTCTCTGCTGTAGAAACTGCCTCTAGCCATGCAGGCTAGCATTTTTCTGTAGCATATAGTCTTAGAGAACTGCTTTTAAATACTAAGAAGTGACTTGTCCAGGGTCACAGTGCTAGTATTTGTCAGAGTGAGAACTTGAACCTAAATCTTCCCAACACTCTCTCTCTCTCTCTCTCTCTCTCTCTCTCTCTCTCTCTCTCTCTCTCTCTCTCTCTCTCTCTCCTCCCCCCAACCCAAGAAAAAGGGTCTTTCTCCATCAGCTAAGGTAATAAGGAAGATTGTTGCTATTATAACTAGAGCCAGAAAATATGGTTAAGATTTTTATTTTCTTGTTTCATATTCAGAGAAGAAATTTCAGTGACATCAGATTCGCCATTGGTTGCCAAAGTCAATAGCTTGATGCCAGCTCTTTAAAAGTCATTGGTTATTTATGATCTACAAGTGTGGAACGAATAGAGAGCCAGCATTAAAATTCATCTGGCAAGGTTTGCAACCTTGGTACATCATGAGTGCCAAAACAATGTATGAAAATTAATTGAACCGGTAGAGGCTTGACTTCTGTTACTTGCTCTAATAAAATCTAGGAGAATCATTCTGTGTGATTCTGTTATCACTCAGGAATAAAAATACTAGACTGACACCTATCAAGTTATGGCAAGAATGATGGGAATGAAGAATTCTAAGATTAAAGACTTAGGAAAAGGTCAGATTTCGAAGTACAAACTTCTAACCCAATAGTCCTCATACAGTTTGATTTCAGGATCCCTTTTCATTCTTAAAAATTATTAAGAACCCCAAAGAGATCTTATTTCTATGGATCATATTTATTGATATTTACCTTATTAGGAATTTTTAAAAATCTTAGTATTATTATGACAATTATTATATTATAACATAATTTATAACACAATTATAACATAATTTTGAACTCCAGACCTTCTGAATGGATCTCATGGACCTCAATGTGACCCCAGATTATATTTTGAGAATGAATGCACTATACTGTATGCTGTTTATTTTGTGGAGGAAAAAGTATAAACCAAAGTCTTCTAAGTGACCACTGGGTTGTTCTGCAACCAAGGTCAGCTGCAATGGAGAAGCCAATGAAATCAAGAGCTGTCTGGAAAAAACTTCTGTAGACAGACATTGAATCTTTGAGTTTTTCAAGGCTAATGTCACTCTCTATTTTACCTTCTTTTCGGAGTTGATCAGATTTTTGTTCAAGTCTTTTAATGTCATCATCCAACCCATCTGAAAATAATAGTATCACCTAAAAAAAGAATTAAAAAGAAAAATGAATAAAAGAGCAGAACTGGCATTTTTTAAAATTTTTGCAAGGTAATGGGGGTTAAGTGGCTTGCCCAAGGTCACACAGCTGGGTAATTATTAAGTGTCTGAGGCCAGATTTGAACTCAGGTACTCCTGACTCCAAGGCTGGTGCTCTATTCACTGCTTCACCTAGCCACCCCCCAGGAACTGGCATTTTCTATGATTATAAAGAGATATGAACAAAGCAGTTGACCATTGCTTGGGAAATGGCTAAACCAACTGTGATACATATATGTTATGGAATACTACTGTGCTGTAAGGAATGAGGACTGTGATGAATTCAAAGAAGCATGAGAACACTTAAATGAACTAATGCAGAGGGAAATAAGCAAGATAACCCCCCCCCCCCCGATATAGACAGTGACCAAAACTATAAATACTGTAAGTGGAAAGAACAACCACTTCCACCAAAAAAATTAAAAATAAATGTTGTAAAATTTTACAGAATAAACAAATCTTGAAAAAAAGAGGTATGAGAAAATAACCCTGCCTCTCCCTTTGCAGAAGTGGATGTTCCACAAATATTGTTTATTGCACACATTTTTAGACTTTTATGTTTTGATCAGTTATGCTGATTTCTTTCTTTTCTTATCTTTGAATATATTATTTTTAATGGAATGACTCTAATGGCAGGGGAATGAATGGGATGTTGGGGAAAATAATGATAATATTAAAAAAAGACATCACTAGATAATTATTTTAAAAGAGCATGATTGGGATCATAAATCAACAAAAATGGCAAGACTAACCTTTCCTCGGGTAGCTGATTTATTCTGAAAGGTATCCCAAAGTGAATTCAAGAAAGGGGCATTGAGGCGTGATGGCTCCTTAATGAATACATTCTTCAAGGTGTCCAGGATGTTTTCACTGTAAATCTCAAACTTGGGGGAAAATTTATCCACGGCATTTGCCACTTGAAAGGCCACACTGACTTGAGTCTTGGATCCTGCCATGCAGCTTACCCCAGTTAGGGAACTGATGGCACGTAACACATTCTGAAGATAAGTTGCCATCCAAGCCTGACCCTGGAGCAAAGGCTGCCCTTTCTGTTGAGATGAGATGTCAAAACCCACAACAACATCCACGAAACAACCTAAATGCAGGGGAAACAGGGTTCTTATGAAAACAGAAACAGAACAACTTGGAATTCCATCTCCATTCCCATTAAGGAGGCCTCTACTAACAATCATTGGCTGTGGGACCCTGGGTGAGTCACTTAATCTCCTATGCTTTAGACATCTCTCTAAGACTATCAGACACAGGAAAGGTTCAACCTCTAACATTGATAGGGAAGTTCCTGACCAGCATTACATCACAGTTCCATTTCCTAACCCTGTGAAATCAGGAGAGATTAGTATTGATTGAAGCTTATAATCTTCACTGAACTTCTGGAGGGCATTCTCCAAGTCATTTTTAAAAATTTTTACATATATACATATATATGTATATATATATATATATATATATACATATATATATACATATATTGGTTCCAGGCTTTGTGGAAATATTCACAAGTTAGAAAGATGTAATTTATATTATGACACCTAGCTAACTAAGGTTCAGTTGATACTATATAGTCACACCAATGAAGGAAATAGAAAAATAAATGAATAAAGAAAAAAATTTTAAGGGAAAACAGAAAATCAAAGAAGTGTGCTTATTGCCTAAAGTTTGAGATTTCAATGATGGAAAAAAAATTTAATGGCCTCTAATTGTCTTCCTCCCCTCCTATGCCCAACCTTCACAATGGGAAGATCAAGGTAAAGTAAAACGTAGATTTTTCTCTCAGTCTCTCTCTGTCCTTGGCTTTCTCTGGCTCTCCTTTAAAGAGATAAAGGATCTCAGGTGTTCTGAGATCTTACTCAATTTAAGCCTTAAGCCTCGAAAGAAAAAAAAAGATTGAAACATCAGGGTGACCTGACTAGTTAAGCAACCTAGCCCTGTTTGTAGACAGGGACCAATAGGGAACAGAAAAACAGAAGATGGAGGCATCTTGAGTTTTTCTCTTTGGTTATTTTGATAAGCATGGTTCAATATTACATGTAAATGCTTGCACTCCTGCCCTTTTCTCATTAATCTCTGGCTAAATCTAAAAATGTAGGAGAAAGGAACAGTCAGAAGGGCCCTAATGTCTTGGACCATTCGGTTAAACTTTTAGAGAGAGAGAAAAAAGAGGAAAAGACACAGCGACCATAAACTTTTAAGAATGTGAGATTTGGGATGGGGAAGTGAGGGAACAGTCTACTTTGTTTAGATCAGTCATTGTGTAACTCCACTTCCCCCAAACTGGATAATTGCTAAGTTTTATAAGCCTTATAAACCCAGAAAACTGAGTTCTTGAAGAATTTCTGTTAACTTATTTCATGGCCAAATAATGAGAACCAGATTGAGCAAAGAAAAACAATGTCCAGAGGTACTCTCTGACACTGTATTTTCACAAAAAAGGTTTGAGGTAGGGCAATGCATTAGCAAGGGTTCAGTTAGGTAGTTCAGTAGATAGGATACCAGGCCTGGAGTCAAAAAGATTCAAGTTCAAATCTTGCCTCAAGCACTGTGTGATTCTAAGGAAGTCATTTATAACCCTGCTTGTTTTGATTTCTTCATCTGTAAAATGAACTGGAGAAGGAAATGGCAAATCACTCCATTACCTTTGCCAAGGAAGCCTCAAATAGGATCACAAAGAGTCAGACATGACTAAAACAAATCAGCCAACAACAAAATGCATTATCAAAGCAAAAAAAGGTGATCCCTTTTTCTTGCTTCCAGTTTTTTTGACTAGTCAAGAAGCTCTCTATTCAGATGATGGGGCAAGAGAAAGTATGCCAGGATTAGGCAATGGCATTGATTAAACATCACTTATGTCCAGAGAAAGGCAAACAAAATAGCATAGGACCTTGAGTCCATATAATATGAGGATCTGTTGTTTAATCTGGAGAAGTGAATACTAAGGAACATCTGATAGAGGGAGGTCTTTAAGTATCTGAAGGGTTGTTAGGTACATTAGATTTGTGTTAGTCTCATGGAGCAGAATTAGGACAATAGGTATATAAAGTTATATAAACTCTGATATTTAGGGTTGATGTGAAGAAATATTTTTTTAATTAAAGTTATTCCTATGTGAAATGAGCTGAACTGGGAATTATTTGATAATCATTTGTGGGGTATGTCCCAGGGAAGATTCTTTTTCAGGTATGGACTGGCCTATGTGGCTGCTGAGGTCCCCTCACTTTAAATCTAGTCATCATTGCATTACATTGTACTGCTCAGTCAATCATCCATGATTTCAAGAACTGTTTAAATTGAGATTTGAACTAAGATTCTTTTGACTCTGAGACAAGGATCCTTTCCAAGACACCATTATTGTCTTCCATTTAGGAAGTCATTGCATCAATCTGAACAAATGGTAATAAGAGCTCATCCTAAAGTGGTACCTACCGGTAAGAATACAATGAAAGGATCAGAAGCAAAAATGGTTGTAGAAATACCACCAACAGCATTTGTTCAGTGATTCAATGATTTGTTCAATGATAAAGAAGAGGAGTTAAAGCTAAAGACTAACACCAGCATTCTAAATGCTAGTGACCGCCCTGGTGTTTAACTTCCTGTAGTCAAATAGCATTGGAATAACATGGGCAAGAGCATCATCAAAGACAAACTAGAAGGAAAAAACCATAAGTACCAATGCAGAGTATAATAAAATCAAAGAAGTTAGGGAAATCTGAAGGAGCTAGAGTATTAAAGCTGTATACAGTTTGAATAAGTCGCCTTGATGATAGAAAGTGAGTGACCAAGAGCCAAGTATAAGTAACTCATTTCAATGTGAGGGAAAGAACACTAAATGCCAAATGTGGTAGCTAATCATGGGCATGGACATGTTTTAATACCTTAAGTATTCATGACTTCAGCTGTGTAGTATTATTCCTCTCAGTGATGTATACATTTCTTCTATGCTGTATTCGATTCATCAGCTAATAAACCTTTATTTATTATGTACCTACAGTATACTAGGCTCTCTGCTAGCTGCCGGGAAAGCAAAAGCATCCCTGCTCTTGGAGTCTTTATGTTCTACTAAGGAAGGCAACATGGATTCAGACAAAGGAACATGGAAAGGGCCTGATCTGGGTGAGGACAGTCCCTCTTCCAATGGAAGTGTATATGTTCTTTGCAACATAAATATGTAAAAATGAATTAAAGGGAATTTGTTAGAGAATCCAGATAGTCTTCATGGAAGAGGTGGCATCCAAGCTGAAGTTTAATGGAAGTTAGGGTTTCTAAGAGGTAAGGGTGAGGAGGCAAGGCATTGTGGGTAGGGGACACGAAAGGTCATTTCATCATCGAGACCAATTTAACTTGACCAAGGAATGTGTGAACAGAAGTAATATTTAATAAGTCTAAAAATGTAGGTTGCAAAGGACATTAACTGCTAAAAATAGTTTGTTTTTGGACCTACAAGTAAAAAGGAATCACTGGAAGTTTACTGAGCAGAGTAATGGCATCTACTTGTGCTTTAGAAAACACTTCAATAGCTATGAGGAGGATGGACCGTAGAGGGGTAAGACGAGACAAGGAGATCACTTAAGGGGTTATTGCAAGAATCAAGGAGAGAGATGATGAGAACTCAGTAGTGGTAGCTATGAGGAGACAGATGGGAAAGTTACTGCAGAGGTAGAACTGACAAGAAAACCTAGCAACTCATTAAGTAATGGAAGGTAAAGTCAAGTTAAGGATGATTCCCAAGCTGCAAAACTGCATGACTGAAAATTATGTTGCCCTTGTCAGAAAAGAAGGGGATTCCGAAGAAAGAAGTGTTTTTTTTGGGAAAGACGATGAATTCTGTTTTAAATATATTATTGAATTTGAGGGGCTCCAAGGGACCTCCAGTTTGAAATGTCTGAAAGGGAGTTGGGGATGTAGGATTGGAGCTCAGAGTTGGAAGCTTATCATGGCGAGTACTCTATGTAGAGACAATGACTGAATCTATGTGAGTTCCTCAGCATCGTCCTATGTTTTCTAAGACAGAAGAACCAAAGATTTCATCACCCTGGACCACTTTAATAGGGGGGCCTCTATGATGGACCTGGGTGTGCCAGTCCTTGGACTATATGCTCCACTGCTGGGTCTGGGGTACATGCCTTCTTGCTTTAGCTTGTCAGGAACCAGACCACCAAGCTACTGCCCAGACATCTCCATACCTTCCTGCCTCATCTCTGTCTAGTAGCCTCATCTCCTCTCCTTTTTTGTTATGTGTATATCTCCCCCCCTCCCCCACTGGGTTATCTTTCCCCATTAGAATGTAAACTCCTTGAGGGCAGCTACCATCTTGCTTGCTGGTATTTGTGCCCTCAATATTTAGCAAAGTGTCAGACATTTAATAAGTATCCTATCTTTCTTTCTATCTATCCATCTATCTATCACCTTCCTTCAAACAACTCCCCCATTACATTCTTATTTTCCCTAATCTATAATTGAAATCTAACATATCTGTCCATTATAAAGGTTTAATAGAACCTACTAGAGTTAATGCTCCATTAACAGTCTTTTGAGCACAAGGTCATTTCCATGCCATGATACAGCACCAGGAGGATTTCAGTCAAGTTGGATTTAGAACAGATATGAATTTTTGTCTTCTCTTTTCATATGCTTATGCTCACAGCATGGGGTCATCCACTAAAGCATAGACCTGACTATGGATTAATGTAGTTATTTACTTTGCCTGTAGGGGGAACTCAATGGTTTATGGCTGAGCTTCTTGGGTGGGGGGAAGCTTCATAAGAAATGTATGAAAAACGCCAACCCATATACTCATAAATTGAGTTAGTCACTAATTAGCAAAGCCTGTAATTTTGTTACTAACTCTTAATGATGTCAGCATCTGGTAATCTCTGAGGCAATCATACAAAGAAAATAAAACAAAGGGGAATAGATATCAATCCTCCAATTTCTCTAATTTCATCATCACCCAGTAGAAAGAGTGTTCATGAGATACAGATTGAGAGATGAAGGGACCATGATGAGCTTTCTCCCTGTTAATTTATGCTTTCTTTTGAAGCTCTGTGGGAGCTTCTTCCATGTTGATCTCCAGGCTCCATCATCTCGGCCACAAATCTCTGGCATTCTTCATTGATACAAATCTATCATAATTAAGAGTACTTTCCACAGTTACATTCATTACCGGGAAGCAAAATTTCATGATCTTGGTTCTTTAACTGGCTTCTTCCCACTCTTTTAAATCAGGATAAAATGGTTTCTCCTCTGCTACTCTGTCCAATAATTGATTCTTGCTCATTTAGTGGAAATGTGGTATAAAAATAGAGGATATCTTAGATGCACCTAAGACAAGGCTTCATACTATGGTGCTTGTCAGGAACCAGACCCCCAAGCCACTCACTGCCCAGACATCTCCATACCTTCCTGCCTCATCTCTGTCCTAAGATTCCTAAGTGTGCATAGAAAGAGGGGCTGGGAATTTGGATGGAGGAATCATTCTCCCCCCTAAACAAAAAGTATTATATTCTTATTTTCCCTAATCTATAATTGAAATTTAACAAATCCTTCAATTATAAAATTTTAGAAAAGTATTCTGAGAGGAGATGCCAGATGTCACCAGACTACCAAAGTGACCTATGATACAAAAAAGGGTAAAGAAGGAAACTAGCATTTATTAAGTGCCTCCTGGATGCAAAGCATACTGCTAAGCCCTTTATAAATATTATCTCATTTAGTCAAGGCTCACAAGCCCTTAACTCTATATGTCCAAGACTGTCTGCTCAATGGGCAGTTCCATCTATTATATGGTCTCAGGAAACAATTTTCTAACAATGAGCACCAACTTAATGAATCAGGGCTTTCAACAACCAAAATCTATAAAAAATTTTAATATTCATAGAACTTTTACTGACACCAATCTTTTTTTTTCAGGTTTTTGAAAAGCAAATGGGGTTAAGTGACTTGCCTAAGGCCACACAGCTAGGTAATTATTTCATGTCTGAGGCCGGATTTGAACTCAGGTACTCCTGACTCCAGGGCCAGTGCTCTATCCACTGCACCACCTAGCCACCCCACACCAATTCTTTCAAAAAAAAATTGTGAATATTAACCAATACAGTTGGAAAGATTCATATAAAGTTTTGAGGAACAGGGCCTAGATCTCTTCCAGTGTTTGGCATAATAATTACTTCTACATGGTAGGCTCCTAATGCTTGCTGAATGAATAATAATCTTTCCTTCTTCAAACCTAATTGCCAACATTTCACACACTACCCTTTGTAAACCAATCTGCCATATTGGAAAGGAAAGCATAAAGAAAGATGAAGTCAAACAAAACCCCCTAACTATATTTCTCACATCTACATAGAACTATAGGAAAAGATCTTTGCCAACTGAACAAAACATCATTTCAAATTCAAATTCATGACCAATACCTCCCATTAGAAAGGGTTAGGGTGAACAGAACAATCTGGTAAACTAAGGACCAAAGATGCAAGAGAAGGAATTTAGGGAAATGAGTTTGGAAAATGGAAGGGGAAAATAAGCAGCAAGTCAAGTACCGGTTCAAAGGTAACTTACTTTTGCTCCCTGGTGTGCAGATGTTGCGAACTATTCTTTTTTTGATCTTTTCTAGCTCATCAAAGCTGTTTACTGTTAGTTTTTTATCTGCTGTCCCACTGATCTGAATGAGTTCCTGCTCATTCACATCTCCAATGCCCAAAGAATATATATCAATTCCTTTATTTCTCAGGTCTTCGGCAGCCTTGGCCACATCATCTTGGGACCGTCCATCAGTGAGGACTAATAAAACTTGCTGGGTGCCCATATTTATTCTGCTGCCCAGCTCTGGTCGGAAATATCGTTCCACTTGCCTCAATGCAGCTCCAATATGGGTATTTCCAAAGATCTGCTTGGTCACTGTAATTTCATGAGAAACTTCATTTGCAGATGTGAATGACTTCAGATTAAACTCGGGTTTGTAGGTATGACTGAATTGAGCCAGTCCAACATGCACTTTGCTGGGTCCGATGTCAAAATTCTTTACTACGGACACTAAAAAATCCTTCATCTTCTTGAAGTCATGTGATGCAATGCTATTAGAACCATCAATTAGGAAAACGAGATCTGCCATTTCAATTTCACACTCTGAAGGGGAAGAAAGTGGTGGAAAAATTAATTTATAATGCTATTTTCATATTTTTAAAAGTGAATTGAGGAATTTTTTTTAAAAAAGAATCTTTTAGCCAAATTTAGGAAAATTGTCTTGTTAAACTAATCAGCAATGACCAGCTGACCATTTATGTGTTCACATTGAAGGGGATGATAAAATCTCAACTCATTCCTAATGTTCCCAATGCCATTTTCCATGACCCCCATAACTGGAGAGGATGATAGCAATCTGCTTCCCTTTATATGGGTCACCTTGTGCTAGTCCAACAGAGCTGGTAGTAGTTGGGAAGAACAAGAGATATGGCTCAGCCCTGTTTTTTAATTTGTATAAACTGTCATTTTGACAGGAGATTTTTACATACACTAAAAGATGACTGGCTTTCAATGGCCAGATTAATTAACACTACTTTTGATTCACATAAGATCAAAAAAAGTTGTGTTTTTTTTTAGCTAAACATTTTAGTCCAGTTGAAAAAAATGCTATCATTGTTTAAGTATGGACAAAAGTCGATGAGATAGATATTCATAAAAGTTAGGTATGGTACATGCTTCACCTCTAATTAGCACAGTCCTCAATTCAAATTCATATGCAATAAAAAACCCCTGACCTCAATTAGATCATTTCCATTTTGGAATGAGAACAGAGTAAAGATATTGATTGTCAATGCCCTAAGCAATCTAGTTATCCAGATGGAATCTTAGCTGCTGATGAGCTAAGAGATGTAAAAGAAATGGTCTAGAGATACGTCAAGGAACTTGTTAACCCATTCAAATAAGTTTGTAATTTAATTAAGGGAATCATGTGCCCATTGTAAAAGGCAGCATGGGACAGTGGCTAGAGAGCTGGCCTGTACATCCTGCCTCTGGCACTCATTGTCTTACTCCAGTAAATCACATGGCCATTTATTATCTCATTCATCTCTCAGTCTAAATTATAGAGAAAGTGCCAAGCCATATCGCAGAATGAAGGCCCTCACTAGAGAATTTTATGTACTAATGAAATGGCAGGATCAATCTCCTCCTCCTTCTTTGTGTTCATACTATAGAACTCTTTTCATGAAAAAGGAGGTCTATTGAAATTAAATGTAATTAAATGTCTGTCCTTCTGTATGCTGAAATGTGAAATGCCGCATATTGGCACATTTTTCTGGGGAGAGGTAGATAGCTGATTTATTATCCTTACGAAAATCTACAAAGTTTCACTTACAGAGATAAAGAACCTAACCTATATATATGACAAAATTTTTAAAAGATAAATGGAGGGTATTGATATCTAAGGAAAACATCCCTATCTTTTGATCTATATGGGCACCAATGCTCACACATACACACACACACACACAGACACACACACACACACACACACACACACACACACACAATCTTTGACATAGAGATTATTTCCTCAAGTTCCAACCAATAGATGAAAAAAGACACTAAGCTTAAAAATCTTATATCATTAGGAATAAGAAAGTGAAGCACATTCCCTTATACCATCTTACCTACTATTGAAGGTATACAGATACTGTCTGATACATTTGAAAAGATGCCCTTCAGGTCCCCAAAGGTCTCCACAAAGAAATACTTGTCATCTGAACCTGCCATCGCCAAAAGCTCTTGAACATTGGCTCCTTTGATCCCCACTGCGAGGATGATAATGCCTTTGTCTCTTAACTCCTTGGCCGTGGCATTGAGTTTGCTTGCATCATGGGATACCCCATCTGTGATCACGATGAGGACCTGGGGAACTCTTTTGTGAATGCGGCTGCCCCGGACTTCAGTGAACATGTGGTCGGAGAAGGCCAGGGCTTTGGCTGTGTACGTGTTCCCTCCTTTGGGGAGGTCATTCTGGAGAATCTGAATGACCTCGGGCCTGTTATCATGTTCATTAAGATAAAAAAGCAGCTCTGGATCATCAGAGTACTTCAGGGCTCCAAACTGAACTCGATTCTTGCCAACATCAGCTTTTTTCACCAGCTCGATCATGAATTCCTTCATGATATTATATTCATCGTTGTCTATGCTGCCAGAGCTGTCAATGATGAATACTACATCTAAAACTTCTATCTGCTTGCATTCTGAAAGAGAAATAGGAAGGCAAAGTGATGTAATTTAGCTCCACTCTTCTCCAGTAGCTCTGCCAGGTGAGACTTTTGAAGTATCAGCCATAGGAATCAGACCAACTGGCTACAGGGGGAGCCAGAGGTACAACGGATAGAGCATTGGGTGTGGAGTCAAGCACATCTAGTTCAAATCCAGTCTCAGACATGTACTGACTGTGTGACCCTGGGCAAGTCACTTCACCTCTGCTTTAGTTTCCCCATCTGTAAAATGGAGATAACAACAGCATCTCCCTCCCAGGGTGTTTGTGAAAAGCAAAGGAGATAATAATTGTAATTGTAAACAAAGTCTGGCACATATATATGTAAACACTATATAACTGTTAATTATGATTATTACTGCTAACTGAAGTCTCATCATACCCCATCACCCTCTTTTTTTTTAAAGTTTTTGCAAGGCAATGGGGTTAAGTGGCTTGCCCAAGGTCACACGGCTAGGTCATTATTAAGTGTCTGAGGACAGGTTTGAATTCAGGTACTCCTGACTCCAAAGCCGGTGCTCTATCCACTGTGCCACCTAGCCACCCCTCACCCTCTTCTTTCCAACATCCCTTTATGTGTTGTCTGCCTCCTTTAAAATTTAAGCTCTGTGAGGGCAGAGAATATCTTGATTGTTTTTATATGGGTGGCCAGTGCTTAGCACAAGACCCTGGAACATTAAAAATTCATAATGGATGATATCTAGGTAAATACTTTTATTAATCTAGCACACACCACTGGTGGTTCTTTTTATAAATTTTGCTTTTGACTACTTTTTTCCTGGAGCAGTGGGCCTAATTGTGAACTCCTTTGGACAATGCGATAGATCAAGAAAATCTCTTCATTAGGCATGTTTTCAGAGCAAAGACTCATTTAAGCCCATTGGTAAAAGACCATAGAAATACCAGGAATAAAACTGTTGGCAGATTTTTGGCTTTACTAAGTCAAAATTCATTGGAATTTTCCACATATAAACAGTTCTTTTTACATATGCTTTCATTTACTCGGCTTTGTTTTTTTTTTCCTTTTCCAATCATGGCAGACATTATGATAAACTTTGGGGAGAATATCCAGATAAAAATGAACTTGGCGACATTTTTTTTTCACATTTCTATTGGGGTTGACTTATGAAGCCTACATTTTCTTCTAGTTTTCTTTTTCCTTAATCATAGAAATGGACTCATTTCTCACTTAGCCCTTATGATAGAGCTTCTATCACGTGGATCATCTCCATGGAAAAATAGAGTAGCAAAGACCAAACGGTACTTAATTCATCAGCTTTAGGCCTTCAAACAAATAATTTACTTCTGTCAGCCTCAGTTTTTGCATTTGTAAAGAGGGGATAAAAATATACTTACTTCAAGGTTTAGTTACTAGGCTCAAATAATATACATGAATAAAACCCTTTTGCTAACCTCGAAGGCCTAGACGCTATTATTATTATTATTTTGCTCAACCTTTTTATAATACTTCACAGTTTTCATAGTCCTCTCATTTGACAAAAACACTGTTAAAGCAAACTGTAAAAAAGAAAATCATTTAGAACCAGAATACTCAGATTCTTTAAAATATATAGGCTTGGGGCGGCTAGGTGGCGCAGTGGATAGAGCACCGGCCTTGGAGTCAGGAGTACCTGAGTTCAAATCCAGCCCCAAACACTTAATAATTACCTAGCTGTATGGCTTTGGGCAAGCCACTTAACCCCATTGCCTTGCATAAAAACCCTAATACATACATATATACATACATATATATGTATATATACATATATATATGTATAAGCTTGATCATTCTAATTAGTGATAACTATGGTAACAATATGGAAGCAATAAGGAGCAGTGGCGAGAGCCCTGTTGACCCCAAAGTCAAAAAGACCTGGGTTCACTCCTGCCTCTAATAATGACAGTTAACTCCATAATATTTTATCCAATGGAGAACAGGGGATTTCCTCTTTGGGAGTTCATAAGACCAATGAAATCACAGGTTGAGATCCTCCCGCCAAAAAACAGCAATGGAAAGGGTGTTAGGTGGCTTACTACTGGTCATTTAACAATGGCATACATTTCCCCATACACATAAACTACTATTCAGAGAAAAACAAAAAACAATTATTTCTGAGACCCAGAGAAAGATTGGTTCTCTTACTTCAAGTGTTGCTTAATGTAACTAAAATTAAGAATCCTAGATTCAAAGCTAGGAGAGACCTGGTTTAAATTTCATTTCTGATATTATTTTTTGCTTTATGGAAGTCCTAAACAAAGCTTAAATTCAGAAATAAAACAAAAAAAAAGATAAGGTCCAGTCCAACTGGCCTATCTACTGTCCCAAACATATAACATTCCACAGCTGTGCCCCAATCCTACCACCATGGCTGGAAAGCACTCTCTCTAAGCTCTGCTTCTTAGAATTTGGAGGTATCTTCAGAACTCAGCTTAAGAACCTCCATTAGGCCTTTTCTGATCCTCTCCAGTTTCCAGCATCTCTCCCCACAAAACTACCCAGCAGTTTTATTTAGCTATATGTACATTGACTGTTCCCTCAAGCAAATATGAGCTACTTAAGGGCAAGTTTTGGCTCACTAAGGCTAGCATCTTACAGTCTGGCACCTAGTTATCATTTAACAAATACTCATTGATTGCCAAATTGTGAGATAATGGTCAATCATTCTTAACTTTAGTTTCCTCATATGTAAAATAAGAGTAAAAAATACTTGTAGTCCCTCACTTATAGGCTGTCTCAAGAATCCCATTAGATGAAGGAGTCCTTGGTAAAATCTGAAGTATTATATATATATATATATATATATATATATATATATATATATATATATATATATATATGTTAGCTGCCATTACTGTTAATATCTGGGTAGGAGGTAGGATATGAACTTGGAATGGGCTACATGAGATGACCCTATAGGAGGAGACTAGCTCAAAGGGCTAGTGAAAATTGCTTACCTTCAGGGGGGCTACATATGCCAAAAATGAGGTCATCTTCTATGTGTTTCAGAATATCAAAATTCTCCACATAAAAAACCATATCCTGTCTTCCACTGATTTCCACTAGCTGGGTTTGATTTGAGTGATACACTCCCACGGAATAGATAATTATGCCATTTTGTCGAAGAGCCGCAGCTGGGTCCCTGACCAGGTCACTTGCCTCCCCATCCGTGATGAGGATGAGAAACTTTTTGACATTCGGACGTGCCCCCTTGGAGGGATGGAAATAGGAAGAGACAAAGCTCAGGGCACTTCCTGTCATGGTCATCTGCTGCAAGTAAGGCATGGCATCGATTGCATCAAAAATTTCCTTTCGGGTCCTATATTTATCGAGCTGAAACTCTTCCTTGTTATTATCACTGAACTGGACAACGCCAACTTGCACTTGGTCAGCTCCAATTTGAGACTTGCTCACCAGGTTCTTCATAAATGTTTTCATTTTAGCGAAGTTTTCAAGTCCTATACTCCCGGAACTATCCACTAGAAACATGATATCAGCTCTCTTATCTTTACAAGCTGCATGAGACAAAAATAAGGATCTTTATGCAAGACAGCAAAAATTTTAAAATAAAAAAACATAAGCCCAATGATCCCGAGTTTAAATTCGTTCTTCCTGATTAGTCAAAAACCAAGTAAATAAAACCTCAAAAGTCTTGGAGGTAGGAACATTTGAAAAGTAGTTTCCTTTACTATATGATGAAAAAGTATTGCTATTAGGTGGGAATATGGTCTAACAGGAAGTGTACTGGTTCTGGAGTCTTGGATCCTGTGTTCAAATTTTATCTTTAATGAATATTATCAGTGTGCTTTTGGTCTAGTTACTTAAACCTCCCAGGAACTCTGATTCTTTCCTTGAAAAATTCACCATTGGGATGCCATTGGTCTTTGAGAATAAGGGATGAACGATAATATCAAAATAAGGGCCCCATGTTCCAAAGCTAGCTCTATGGTCCTATGAAAATGTATCAGAGAACAGTTACCATACAAGCAAAGTATTCTTCTGTATTTAGCATTCTTTCAAAATGCTGCTTCTATAGTGTTCCATTGACCAATAGGAATCTGTGGGATTAAGTCAACATGGGGCAGTTTTCCCACATATACCAGATCAAAACTGAATTTCCATTCTTGAGACATGAATCTGAATTTTAAATACTTGCCTTTAAATTTTAATTTGTTTCTGGGAATTTACATATATATATATATATATATATATATATGTATATATATGTACATGTATATACAGAAGTTGGAAATGTCTACATTTCCAATATAGTACCAACAGTATCAACATCTAACAAATTCTTGTTGATAGATCGATACATTAAAAATACACATAAATAGAAATCCAATCTTGCCCTCTCTCCCAAAACTCAACAAAATTCTTCCAAGAAAGCAGAAGTTTCTCTTACCATCTTCAGAACAGATTCCTTGAACAACTTGATTTTTTATGTCTTTCAAAGAATCAAAGTTATACACATAGTGAACTCTCTTTTCTGATCCAGCAATTTCTAGCAACTGGGTTCGGTTGGCTTCCTTGATGCCAATGGCATACACATTGATATTCTCATCCTGAAGTTTTTTGGAGGGCTCCTTAACACTGTCATCAGACAAGCCGTCTGTCAGGACAATCAGATGACACGGCACCTCCTTTCGTCGCTGTTTCTTTGCTTCTAGCAGAAGCCCAAGAGTGAAATCCAAGGCTGCACCTGTATTGGTGTTGCCCCCCATCTGCCGAATGTTGTCAATGGCCTTCCCCAAATCATTTTTGTTTGTGTACTTGTTTATCACAAATTCTAGTTCCTGTCTTTCTGAATACTGAACAGCTCCAACTCTGACTTTATTGGGTGCTACACTGAACATTCCTATCACTTCGGACAAAAATGTTTTCATTTCTTGGAAGTCTGTTGGGTAGATACTTCCTGAGCCATCAATGAGTAAATAGATGTCAGCTTCTTCAGTTTCCACACAACCTGAAATGGAATACAAATGCAAGTGTAACATTAATGCAAATGCAAAAGAAAGAAAAAGGTAAAGATTGGTGAAAAGGAGAGACAGATAAGACTTTATAAAGCAGAAAAATGGAAAATATCTTTTTTAGGGGGGCTATAAGGAAATGCTTTACAATATCAACGTTTAAAAATGAGTTCCTTAGTTTTCTTGGTCCAGTCAAAGCAAATTATCCTGTTAACCACATGGATATCTCAAGGCCATGATTTATTAAACAGGCATACTTGGGAAGATGTGTAGACATTCAAAAGTTAAGTAAGACTAAGTCAAAACATTTTTCTAACTGCTTTTTTTTAAGGTTTTTGCAAGGCAAATGGGGTTTAAGTGGCTTGCCCAAGGCCACACAGCTAGGTAATTATTAAGTGTCTGAGACCAGATTTGAACCCAGGTACTCCTGACTCCAGGGCCGGTGCTTCATCGACTGCACCACCTGGCCACCCCTCTAACTGCTTTTTAAACTATTCAATAGGAAGACAGTTTTTCTCCCTAATAAAGGTGAACACATTATTTAAAGCCTTTATAACTTTTTATAACAAAAATTTGCTCACATTAAAAAGAATGGTCTGAAGGGATAATACCTGCATCCACTTGGAGTTTATACTTTTACTTAAAAAAAAAGAAATGGAATTCTGCTGCACCGAAGTGATAAAATGGTTAGAGAACCAGATCTGGAGTCAAGAAGACCCTAGTTTAAATCCAGCCTCAGACATTTCCTAGCTGAATGGTCCTGGGCAAGTCATATAATCTGTCAGTTCCTCATCTGTAAAATGCAGATAGAAACAGCATGTATCTCCCAGAGTCATTATGGAGATTAAATAAGATAATAATGGTATAGACCTTATCACAGTGACTGGCTCAGAGTAGGTACCTAATTAAATGCTTCATGCTGTTCGGCTGCTTCCCTTCACTCCTTCCATTGCAACTGTGTTCCTCTCAAGCACATTAGCTCAGACAAATGAAACTAAGCCCCATTATTTATAGGATGACTGAAATAAGGATGAGGAAAATGTAATTACCAGCTTTGAGGTGTTCTGTCCGTTCTGACCGAAGGGATACCTTGAACTGTATTTCGCTCCTGAGTTTCTTCTGAAATGTCTGATTATGGGCTGCCAGATCTGAAAATGTTTTCAGTTTGGAAATATAATTTTCTGGTGGGTGAGATGCTATCTGATTTAATTGGGTATAATTAGAGCCTTCCAGGCCAATGGTGAACACAGTTACACCTTCACGTCGAAGGTCAAGTGCAGCTATAGAGACGTTATCTTCTGATGGTCTATGAGTGACCAGAATGGCCATCTGGGGGACCCCCTGCATCTTCCGGCTGCCTCTGTGGACATTGAAGACCTCTTCTCTGACCTTGGTCAAGGCGGCTCCAATGGAGGCTCTTCCAGCCCTGGGGGATAGGTTCTGAATCTGTTGCAGAATCTCTGACTTGTTGATCCCAGTCTCCAGGGAATGTATCACCTTTACCTCATCAGTGTAGGTCACTAGGCCAATCCTCATACAGTTCTCTTTCACGTCAAAAGGAGACACACTCTCTTCTAGGAATGTTTTAAGATGCTCCAAGTTTTCCTGGGTGCCATTGGCAAACTCATCCAGGAGGAATACGACATCAGCCACAGAGGTGCCATGACAAACTTAGGTGGAGGAAAAGAAAAGAGTAAATCATTCATTTGAGGTTATCCCACTGTTTTACTTAAATACCTTAGATTAAAAAATTCATCACTTAATTTTATGTCTTTATTTTACATACACGACCTCAAACAGACATGGCTGATGGAGGCAATGGAAGAAAGAGCAAATAGTGTTAAGAACTAAACTCTCTAACGTTAAAATTTAGATTTTTTCTTCTAAAATATTAATGAATGCCGAATAGCTTTTAAGAGTCATTGTCTTTATATAAGCACCTATTAGCATAAACAAGAAATGATCAATGGAAGCCTTTGTTCATGTGGATTTTCTCAGAAGTTAATGAAGTCTAGAATTTTATTTCCTTTGGAAAACATCCATTTGAGCAATGAGTTTATCCTTTTCCTTTTTTCCCCATGCACTTATAAAATGCTTAGAAATATAATCTCCCCTTATAACCATCCTAATGAAGGGGGGGGAGAGAGAATCAAGAGCAATTATAGTAGCTAGTGGTCCATAAATATTTGCTTCTGAAATGCATGTATTTCTTCACTGATATTTGTCATCTCAATTACTCAGAGAGGGTGATCTCAAAGAAAAATAAAATGAACTAGTTATATGGCAAGATGGAACCAATGGCAATTATAAGAAATATATGGCAATAGGGAACCAATGCCTCTTCGTCACATTCCGTTTATATTCTTAATGTATTGAAGAACTCCAGGAAGGTGTCCAGAATGTTGGGTAGACCTTCTGCGGGAAGAATGTATGGGAGAACATGGCCAAGAGTTACACTGTATAAGTACGTATGGATGAGCTGTGATCTAATCATTGAAAGGAATATGATTTCAATGAGATCAAAGCTCTCTTGGTACTTGAATAATTATTTTTTATTTAAGATGATATTTAAATTTTTTACTTAAGATGATATTTAAATTACAAATGCATCATTAGGTGAATAATACAGCAGCATTGATCAAGAATTAGAAAGGACCTAGGAGAACATTTGGTCCCACCCCCTCATTACTCATGTGGAAACTGAGGGCTCTAAAGGTTAAATGATTTGTCAGGAAATTGGTAATGGTCAGCAGCAGGATTCTTGGGTCTTCCAAGATCAAAATCATTGCTCTCTATGATGTTTGCTTTCTGGGGGGGGGTTCATTGGAAATAAACCTCAATTTAGAGTCAAAATGTCTGGGTTTAAATAGCAGTTCTGCCACTTAGAACCCATAAAACCATGAACAAGGCATTTTTACCAAACTATTTCCTCCTCTGTAAAAAGAGGGAGTTGTGTTGGATGATCTTTAAGGTCCTTTCCAAACCCCTGTCTATAAGGAATTTTCTTCTAAAAGTGCTCAAAGCAGACGATCCAAGATCCAAACCAACTGGAAAAGTCAGGAGCTGATGTAAGACCTCCCTTACAATATCTTAAGGAGATATCATTCACTGGGTTTAAGATCATCTTGGGCAGGTGACCATGACTTTAAAATACATGCATTTCAGTATTCTGAAAAACCAACCCATCACCTTGTTTTTAGGAAATCAGAAAGAATTCTGCACAATATTTCAATTGTCTCTCTCTTGAGCTTTCATGAACATTGATTATGATTCTATCACTGCCCTTAAGGAACTTAAGGAGGTGGCTAGGAAGTATGGTGGATAGAAGGAGTTGACACAGAGACAGGAAGACATGAGTTCAAATTCCACCTCAGATATTAACTATGCATTTTTGGACAAGTTACTTAGCCCACCTTGTTTAAGTTTCTTCATCTATAATATAAAGGCAACAATATTATCTGCTTCACAGAATTGTTATGAGGATCTTAGATAACATGTAGAGTTCTTTGTAAATATTGTTAAAACTCTATAAATACTAGCTACAATATAGTGATAGAGATAGAGAAGAAGGGGAAGGAAGGAGAAAGGGAGGGAGAGGGAGGGGTGAAGGAATAAAGGGAAGGGAGTGGGGGAGGGACAGAGAGGGATAAGGAAAGATGGGGAAGAAGAGCCATCTTACCTTCCACATAAGAGTCTGCTCCTACTTTGTACTTTACCACCTCCTTAATGATATTGGTCATATTTGTGGAAAATGTAGCCACATCTCTCACTGTTCTAAAGTTGTAATGAAATTGAGATGTGGCCATGGCTTGGAGGTTTTCTTCAGAAGCATTCTGCATCCCCAGTGAGATGATTTTCACCCCATCTCTCTGCAGAGCCTTTGCCGGTTCTTCTACATCATCCTCAGAATGGGCTGAAGCCAAGACTACCAGAATCTGGGGGAACTGCTTCTTGTCTCTTCCATTCAATGGCCCAGAGAAGTAGGTCTGGTGCACTTTCTGGAGAGCATTGCCTATTTTCAAAGAGCCCCCAACATAGGTGAAGTTCTTCTTGAGATAGTTCAACATGGCATTCTTGGCCATAAAGGGTCTCAGCAGGAACTCCTGGTGGAGATCATCACCATATTGGGCGAGGGCTACACGGAACTTTTTGGCTTCAATGGGCAGACTGTTGATGATCTTGCTTATGAAAGTTTTCACTAAACTGAAGGACTTACTCCCCAGGTGATCAGAGCTATCCACCAGGAACACAACATCAGCAAACTCTGGATCTATAGAAAAAAAATGAAGAAAAAGATGAGAAAACAGAGAGAATCTGAAACTCAAATTTTGTTTATTTATTATTATTATTATTGTTACTTATTTTTTTTAGGATTTTGCAAGGCAAATGGGGTTAAGTAGCTTGCCCAAGGTCACACAGCTAGGTAATTATGAAGTGTCTGAGGCCAGATTTGAACTAAAGTACTCCTGACTTCAGGACTGGTGCTCTACCCACTGTGCCACCTAGCTGCCCAACTCAAATTTAAAAAAAAATAATATCAGAAATTATTTTAATGCAATTGGAAAATATAAAGCAAAATTTAAATAGATATTGAAGAATAAATAATAATATTTGGAGGTTTAATGGAATAAGTCTGTTGCTTAGCAATTCCAACTTCTCTAACTAGTGAAGTGGAAAAGACTTGAAAATTCTCAGCAGATGGTACCTCTCCAAAAAAATTTGCTTTTTTTACATAACAAATATAGTTTGACTACATAATGTTAAGATAAATGTTTACATGTCAGTAATGTTTATGTGAGTAAATGTTAACAACCATTCATTTATTCTTAAAAAATAAATAGAGCTCAAATAGAGGTCATTCAACCCGGGTCTCCTTAACCTACAGATGAGGAATCTGAAGCTCAGCCATATTGTGATCTGACGCAACTACCGCCACTTTTTCTTCCATTGCATCTTTTTACCTTTGATATATAGGCATCACCAGAAAAAAAAGAACCAATATGCCTTAAGGTCACAATGATAATAAAAATTTGCAGCATTGAGCTTACTCCTTCTTTAGAATGCTGAACTCAGCCAGGGAGACCTGAGTTCAAATCCACCCTCACTCATTTACTAGTTATGTGAGCCTGAGCAAGTTCCTTACTACCCCTAGCCCCAGTTTATTTATCTGTAAAGTGGGAATAAAAGCACCTTGTTCTCATGGTTGTGAGGATCAAATAAGAAATTTGTAAAATGTTTGTAAACCTTAAAAAGTTACTTAATTTCAGGTGAGCTCTATAGGTCTTTTGGCTATCAAATAAATCTCAAATCAAATGAAATTTAGTTTAGAGGGCTTAGGAATCCACTGGCATCATTTTAGGGCTATGTTTAGAGGGAAGTTTGAGGATCTGTAGAAATTACTCTCAACCTGGAGTAAGCAGAGACAGAATTCAAAATCTGCCTTTGTCATTTACTAACAAGTTAGTCTTTGATGGAATAGAGCAGGGGTGTCAACCTCAAATAGAAATGGGAGCCACTATATGTGGCATTATGGATTAAGATCCCTGTGGGTTGCTTATTACCTTAGAAAACAACATATTAACATTATCTATATTTTATGGTATTCTTATTTAGTTTGCATTAAATTACATTTAATTGTGGTAGAGGCCACATTGAGAATGTTGGGGGCTATGTATTTAACATTTCTAGAATAGACGAACATTAGGTTGAGGTTCTATATGTATTTCCCCCTCATTTCTTTCTCCCCAGTCTGGTGGCACAGTGGATAGGGCACCAGACCTGGAATCAGAAGATCCGAGTTCAAATCCAGCCTCAGTCATTTAATGACTGAGTGACCCTAAGGCAAGTCATTTCACCCTATTTGCTTTAGTTTCTTCATCTGTAAAATGAGCTGCAGAAGGAAATGGCAAACCACTCCAGTATCTTTGCCAACAAAACCCCAAAGGTGACCACAAAGAGTCAGATACAACTCAGCAACAACTACCACCAGCCTGAATTTACTTTTCAGCCAGAGTCTAAAAACACACACAAACAACTTTTTCAAATACTTCTTGGGAAGGATAGAATTTATGTGAGACAGTCTCTAAGGCGCTCCCAGCTCTCAAGATGATGATCTTAGGAAATGCCTATTTTAAGGATTCTCTTGAAAAAAGAAAAACATTTCAGTCCTTCTGTCCCTCCCTTCCAATGACTATAAACCCAGCATCAGTGGCTTGTGTATCATCTCTCTCTCTCTCTCTCTCTCTCTCTCTCTCTCTCTCTCTCTCTCTCTCTCTCTTTCTCTCTCTCTGTAGTATTTGGATAACAGCATATTGCCTCAAACGTTTAATTTCTTGCCAAGAAGGTTACTTTATCACACCCTCTAAATTTCATTTCAATTGATTTGAGGTTTATTTGACAACTGGCACCAGAAGGAAGACATTTGTACAGGAAAATGAATAATAACGGTTTTTGTGACTGAATGGCCACCCTCCCCCAAGAGAGGATATGACCTGGATTCTGCTTTAGACCATAGGTACAACTGATGGGTTCAGGAGAGACTGATGGGAAGGGAAGCTTGCAGGAGAAAAATCAATCCCTTCCAACATTCCCCTTGTCCTCCCCCCCCCACACCCCCAGTTTAAAACAGGACAGCTGCTAGGCATTCTGTCAAAAATAAACTCCAGGCAAAGAGATAAAATGTTTTCGATCATGATAGGCCAGAAAAATGAGCTAATGTTGATAGAGAACTTTCAGGAAGGCCCCATCGGACTCATCCAAGGGAATGGCTTCATGGCGGGTCTCCTCCAGATATGCGGTCGGTTGCTCACATAAAAAACAATGAGTAAAATGAAATTGACAACCCCCCCAAATCAGAACCCCCACCCCCGGTTCAATCAATTTTCACAATAATATCAAAGAGGAAAAACCAATCAAATGAATTCTTACCAGCATCCTGGTCCACAGACTGTGCTCGGGCACAAGTTATGATGAGGAGGAAAAACAGGAGCATGTTCCTAATGTGAGTTCAGCACCATAAACTCTAATTCCGAAAAACCTAAAATAAAACCATAAGGAAAAGAAAAAAAACAGCCATGGTTCACCTACCTTGTCCTGACCAGGGGCATCTCAAAATTCACAAGAACCTTCTTAAACCCCAGGATTAAAGTTGATCTGCCCCCTCCCCTCCTCACAACATATGTGAGGAAATCATGGCCTATCTGAGGCCTGCAGGAATGTGCTCTTTTTAAAAGAATATGTTCAAATTAATACGGAAATGTTCTACATGATTGCAAATGTATAGCCTATTATTTGATTGTTATTGTCTTGGGGATGGGAGGGAGGGAAGGGGGATAGAATTTAGAACTCAAAACTTAAAAAAAATGCTTAAAAATTGTGTTAACATAACTGGGGAAAAAGAAAATATATTAAGTTAGAAAAAAAGAATATGTTCATAAGGGAAAAAAGCATCACTTAAAAATAAATTTATTCATTTTTTTTCAACCACATGCAAAGATAATTTTCAACAATCATTTTGGGGGTACAGTTTTGAGTGCTATATTTTTCTCCCTCACCTCCCTCCACCCTCCCTTAGATAGAGAGTAATCTAAAATAGGCTAATAATACATAACTATGCCAAACATATTTCCGTATTAAGTACATTGTGAAAGAAGAATCAGATCAAAAAGTGAAAAAAAAACCATGAGAGGAAAAAGACATAAAACAAATTTTAAAAACTGAAAGAGTATAAAGAACAAGTGTTTTTAAGAAAAAAATCAGAAGCAAGAATGCAAGGAGACAGCCAAGTGATAGAAATTTGTAGTTGATCCTTAATGTTTGATTCAAATGAAGCTCTTTCCATCCACATAGCTCTTAGCTTCAAAGACCAGAATAAGCTGATTAAGGAGAGGAAGAAAAACCAACTCAACTTCTGACTGATTACTGTGTTTTATAATTTGGACAGTCGGGGGGAATCCCCAAAGGCATGTGTCTTTCTCCTTTTGAATAGGGGAGAGGCCTCAGTTAAGAAAAATGAAAGGACCAAGGACTGGCTCCTCTGAGAAGAAAAAGTTCAACTGTATGAGCTAAAATAGCAATCAGATAGAAAGTAAGGAAATGGGGGCAGCTAGGTGGCACAGTGAATAAGAGCACCGGACCTGGGGTCAGGAGGACCTGAGTTCAAATTTGCCTTCAGACACTTAATAATGACCTAGCTGTGTGACCTTGGGCAAGACACTTAACTCCATTGCCTTGCAAAAAAGAAAAAAGAAAGTAAGGAAATATAAGAATGGTTTTAAAAAACAAAACAATCAATTTACAAAGCACTTGCTTAAACCTCAGGATTAAATTTTATCTAACCCCCTCCCCTCCTCATGATATGTGAGCATCATCTTCAAGTTATTTCCTAGCTTTTGAGGATAAGAGGGAAAGCTCTATGTTTTTCCTAGAAATATTTCCCAAGACAAGTGCAAAGGTGAGGTTCATTGTGTGGTCTCAAAACTCATAATACATATTAGTAAATAGTGGTTATTAATAGCCAAAAGTTTAGTGAGGAAGGAAGCAAACAATCAATCAACATTTATTAAATGCTCATGATGTAAAAGTCCTGCGCTCACACTAGGATACATACTTATATTTCTTTAAAACTTGTTCTAAATTATTTTAACAGTAGTTAGAGATGGCACTATTTTTTAATTACAATTTATTCCTTACTCATCCCAGGGGATGACTATGACTAACTGGAAATTTTGCATAAAATATTTTAGCCCTCCCAATATACCAGAGAAGAAGTTTGAATTATTATTAAAAGATAAAATATGTTGATATTATATAACATTTTATGCATGTCATCTGTTGGCCTTTGCATGGTGTCTGCAGCTTCTACAAAATTCCTCCAAAACTTCCCAATTTATTTCTTATGCTAACCTGTGTGCAATATATCAAAATCAGGGAAAGTTGTGATGTGAAAGAACTAACTGGGCGGCTAGGTGGCGCAGTGGATAGAGCACCAACCCTGGAGTCAGGAGGACCTGAATTCAAATCCAGCATCAGACACTTAATAATTACCTAGCTGTGAGACCTTGGGCAAGCCGCTTAACCCCATTTACCTTGCAAAAAAAGAACCCCTAAAAAAAAGGTATTAACTGTAAAAGTCTATTTTTGAACACTAGCACAAATGATGAATGATGGATAAATCTGTGCTCTTAGGAATTCATGTCTCTAAGAAACCCACGTTATGCATCATCATTTACATGGTTCTAGTTCTCTGGGTTGTCAACCATGTCTATGAAGAAATAACCTGCTGAGGGCTAGTGAAATATTGGAAACACAACCATGAAAAGGTTATAACGAATAACAAAAGCATTTCAGGGGAAATCTGCCCTAAAATATGCCATTTCTAACTGGTTCAAACCAGTTTATGACAATTTTGTTTAGTTCCAACAAACTCAGACTGGTTTGGCTAGTTGTGACTTGTTCATAACCAGTTCCAACAAGGTTTGGAATCAGTTCTAAAAGCTATTGACAAAATAAGGTCAAAATGGGTACAGGATTTTGACATGAAGAGTGATACTAAAGATAAATTAATAATAAAAATTTCTATCTATCTGATCTACAGAAAAGGGATAAATATGTGACCAAACAAGAATTAGAGCACATAATAAACTGCAAAATGAATGATTTTGACTATATTAAGTTTAAAAAAATTTTGTACTAATAAAAATCAATTGCCAAAATTAGAAGAAAAGCAGAAAGCTGAGAAATAATCTTCACAACCAGGAGTTCTCATAAAGGTCTCATTTCTAAAATATATAGAGAATTACATCAAATTTATAAGTTCACAAGTCATTCCCCAATTGATAAATGGTCAAAGGATATGAACAGACAGTTTTCAAATGATGAAATTAAAGCTATATGTGAGCATATGAAAAATTGCTACAAATCACTATTGATCAAATGCAAATTAAAACAACAATGCGGTATCATCTCATACCTATCAGATGAACCCAGATGAGAAAAAGGGAAAATGATCAATGTTGGAGAGGTTGTGGGAGGATTGAAGCAATAAAACTGTTCATACCCTTTGACCCAGCAATTCCAATTCTAGGACTGTATCCAGAAGAAATTGTAAAAAAAAATGGAAAAAGTCCTACATGTCCCAAAATATTCATAGCAGTCCTTTTTTGCAGTGGCAAAGAATTGGAGATTGAGGGAATGCCCATCCATTGGGGAATGGCTAAACAAGTTATGGTACATGAATACTATGGAATAGTATTGTTCTATAAGAAACCATAAATGGCCGGGCTCTAGAGAAGCATGGAATGACTTACGGGATCTGATGCTGAGTGAAGGGAGTGGAGCCAAGAGAACAATTTATGCATTAACAATATGAGATGAACAACCTTGATGGAAGCGACCCCTCTTGGAAGGCCAGAGAGCTAGGACAGCTGTATTTTACACATGATGGACTATATTATCCCCAACCAGAGGAAGAAAAAACAAAGCAAAACAAAGTACACAGGAAAAACCCCCTACCGAATCTAATGAACAATTTATAAAAATGATCTCTTATGTATCTCTTTCCCTTAATCCTAATTCTTCATAGCTAAAGCTACTAATTTGCAATTATGTTTAACGAAATATGTATGTAAAATGCTAACCTGATCATTCCCAACTGAGGGGAGGGGAGGTGGAAAGGGTGGGTGGAGGGAAACTTTGTAACTTGGAAATATCATGTACAAATGTATGAAAATAAATAAAAAATAAATAAATAAAAGCTATTGACCAATTTCAATCAGTTCAAAGCAACTCCAAATCTTGTTCTGACTCATTTCAACCTGTTTGTACCAGTCCTGCTTCTCTTTCTAGACTGCTTAAATCAGTTCCTGCTAGTCCTAAACAAATGTGGAACATACTTAGGGAAGCAGGTTAATTTGCCAGCAACCTTTAAATGAGCCACCTGTTTCCTGGTGATAATGACAAAAGTGGCTTGGTTTTTTAGTCACTAGAATAGACCTAGTAGGGCTGAGATCAATGATTTATTAGCCAGGTTGTTTAATCCCCATAAAGTGTGTCTAATGACCACATTGTTTATCATCATCATCATCATCATCATCATCATCATCATCATCATCATCATCATCATCATCATCACTATTGTTATTTGCAAGGCAATAAGAGTTAAATGACTTGCCCAAGGTCATAAAGCTAGTAAGTAACAAGTGTCTATGAGATCCGATTTGAACTCAGGCCCTCCTGACTCCAGTCCCACACAATGACTATTAATATGTTCTAAAAATAAGTGTTTTAATTGTAAAAAAATTTAAATGAATGTCCAATTGCCACTTCAATAAAGAATACTAATAGAACAAATTGTCACAAAATGAAACAAAATTCTATAGGATCCAGGTCTTACACTATCCCATTCTTTGTTTTCACAGTCATATTTTGAAAGGATTTTATACTGAAAAATGTTTTTAGTATATATGCTAATCTACATGCCAATGAGAATGGGTAAAATCTTGAATCAGTAGCAAGGAGCCTGATGCCTAGCAGCTTGATGGAAAAGTTGGGAGGGCCTGGTTTTGAATTCCACCTTAGACTCTTCCTAACTGTATGACATCAGGGACCTCATTTTATCTCTGTGGCTCAGTTTACTCATCTGAATAATGAGAGGGTTGAATCAAGTGAACTCTAAGGGCTTTAGAATTTCCCAATCTATGATATGATGAAGTTAGAAATTCACAGCAGGTAAAATCTAAATAAAGAGCTTGCAACAGGAAGAGGACTGGTTCAATCTTTCTACTCCAGTACTGTGGTGCAGAAGTCAGAAGATCTGAGTTCAAATCCCCACTTAGATATGTGTTACCTCTGTGACTCCAGGCAAGTCACTTCTTTTTTTATACCTCAGTTTCTCCAAATGTAAATTAGGGATCATAATAGCACCTGTTCACCATGATTATTGTGAAGATTAAGTATTATTTTAGAGTTTTTAACACAATGCCTGGCTTAATAAATTTCCTTTCCCTTACTTAGTATCTGTGTCACCTTGACAAATCTGTCAAATTTCATTACTTTAGGTTACTATTGCAATGTAATTATTTAATCTTTGCAAAACTCCTGAGAAATAGGGTTATTATTATCCCCATTTTACATGTGAAGAAACTGAGGTAGAAAGCAGTTATGCGTTTTATCCAGGTTCTAAGCCCAGATTTGAATTTCAGGGATTCTAAGCTTCTCCTTGCAGCAGAGACTCATTTATTTAACACCAATACTCTTCTGGTGATGGTGGATGATTGCAAGTCATGGAATAGTATGGACTCTGAAGAGGACTTACTGAAGAGGTCCCAAAGGACTACTGAGGCCACAAGATCAATGTGAATAGGAAAGGATTCATGAAGAGCAGGGTCTTGGTTATCATGAAGAAATACATGAGAGGGGCCGCTAGGTGGCACAGTGGATAGAGCACCGGCCCTGGAGTCAGGAGTACCTGGGTTCAAATCTGGTCTCAGACACTTAATAATGACCTAGCTGTGTGGCCTTGGGCAGGCCACTTAACCCCACTTGCCTTGCAAAAACCTAAAAAAAAATGCATGAGAAAGGAGATCAGTGGCAGTTCACGGAGAGATAAGAGGGAGCGATAAATGATAGAAGGCTCATGAAGTTCACTGGTATTCTTGCCTTGCTGGGGAATTCCAAGCAGAGCCCCAGAACATTGAGTGGAGGCTGATTTATGAGAAGCCACAGACAAGAGCCTCACAGATGGGGAGGCAAGGATGCGTTGGAATCTTTGAGTTGGAGGGAATCCTATCAAGAAAATTATAACCCAATAACAACAACAAAATCATGATTTTCACTTACTTCAAACTAGACTTCTTCTCCAGGCTGGGACTAATTCTAAAAGGACTCCTATCCAAATGATCTTCCTTTGTTTGTCTATGCCCAACACTTAGAGAGGAAGTCCTCAGTTTATCTGTGCATTGGCACAGATATAGCCAATCTTCTGAGAATGCAACACTTTGTACATAGTAGGTCCTTATAAAATGTTTTGTGATCAAAAGATCAGCACTCAAGTTTCTATTTAAAAAAAAAAAAGAACCTGAGAATTTGAGAACATGAAGGGAAACTCACCAAGGAATATTGTTCATGTAAAAAAATCTTGTAACCATTAATCTTAATAGAGTAACAGCATGGCTAATTGCTGCTTGTTTTAGGAACATGGGTTTGAAGGTAGGGTTCTTTATGAATTGCAATTTGCCAGCCTCCATTCACTAGGAGTAGGGTGAGTTGAGGCCAATAAATCTTTTCTTGATGCAATCGGCTATAAAACTTTTTTATTTGAATCACTCTAAACTGTGTCTGCCTGGAGGGCTGACTGTTTCTATTTAAAAAACAAAACACACATACACAGCTGTAAAACTGGCTCCAATTTGGAGCCCTTGGAATTTTACCCAGAATTTTTTGAACTTGTTCAACCGATCACTTGAGGCTAGCAAGCCACAATGGGATTAAGAAGTTTTCTTACTTGGGCAGCACCAAATCCCTTCTTTGAAAGGTTTTCAAGGGCACAAACAAGATACTAAAATACTTTCTGGGGATTTAGAACAATTAATACATAGACAGACCATGTGGAGTTTTTTGTTTGTTTTTTGTTTCTTTGAAAGGTAGTAGTGTTAAAGTACAAGGGAGGGAGGATAAGAATGACCTGGGCTCATATTAAACCTCCTACCTTTATAGCCCTGGGTGGGCATTTATACTCTCTGGATACTGGTCAAATGGAACTGATTCTCCCTATCCCATCTTCCAGAGCCAGTGTAAGGAAGACACTTTGGAAATATTACAGAGATTTATAAATGGGAGTTGACACACTCCCGAGAATTAATGACACTTTTAATTCAAAACTGCGATCATTATGTTTTACATGACTGCACACGTATGGTCTTTATGAGATTGCTTTCTGTCTCAGGGAGGTGTAAGGGAAGAGGAAGAGGAGAATAGAATTTGGCACTCAAAGCTTTACAAAAAACAACACATGTTAAAAATTATTTTCACATGTAATTGGGGAAAAATAAAATAGTATTAAACATCTTGAACTCATGTGATCACTGCAGAATATGTTAGACAAAGGTTTGCTATCAGATGTTTTAGCTCAACTGAGTTCTTTGTCTCAAGGAAGGAGTGACTGGGAGTAGATGGAAAATTGTTTCTACCTAAAGATACAAAACATCAATAAAACATTTTTTTTGTGGTAATTGGAAGATAGTGAAAAAAGGCTTGACTCTCAGCTCTGTCGTTTAGCTGGGTGGCCTTGGACAAATCCTCTGACTTGTCTCTTTGACAGTCTTCTCAAATATGAAATAGAGTTTGTTGATAATGGAGGTGATGATGGTGATGGAGATGATGTTGATAAGCATTTCTACATTGCTTTAAGGTTTCCAAAGTTCTTTACAGATATCTGATTTTATCCTTACAACCATTCTGGGAGGTAGGTGCTATTGTTAGCATCCTCATTTTACAAATGAAGAAACTGAGGCATACAGCGGTTAGGGTTGCTGTAAATGAGATACTATGACTGCACTTAGAGGGCCATATAAATTTGAACCATTAGGATCTCCTATTAATTGCCCTAAAAGATTTTTGTTCAGCTTTTTTTTCAGTTGTATCTGACTTTTTGTGACCTCATTTGGGGTTTTCTTGGGAAAGCTAATGGAGTAGTTTGCCATTTCCTTTTCTAAGAGATTTATGTAAGCAAAGATCTGCAGCATCTTAAGTAGCTGTATTAGACCATCAACCCTATCTCCTCCCCACCAGAAACTTGGACTAAGCTCCTGGAAACATTAGGGGTTTTCTTAGGTAAGCATTTGCCTTAGCTTGGACAGATCCACATCTGTGCTTCACACTATCATAGGATTTTGTTAGATGAGATCTAAAAGGTCATCTAGGTGGATAGTATGTTGGACCTGAAAGCAGGAAGATAATAACAACCTCTAGTTAACTGTAGGGTAATAGGGTTCAAAGAAAAAAGGTCAGCGGTGGGGTACAGCATAAAGAATGCTATATTTAGAGTTGGCAGTACAATGAATAGAGTGCAAGGCTTGACGTTAGAAAGATCCAAGCTCATATCTGGACTTCAGACATTTACTACCTTGGGCAAGTCACTTAAATGCTGTCTGCCTCGGTTTCCTCATCTGTAAAAAGAGAATATTAATAGCACCTATCTCCCAGGGATGGGGATAGACTGCGGGTGACAATGAAGAGTGAGTAAACTGTTCCAGTCAAGTCCCTGAGGTTAGGGGACTTTGATGAGATTGTTAGCTGTGAAAAATAGAGACAAAGCAGCACAGAGGAGAGATCTCATTGACACTACATTGACTTGTGATTCTGTGAATGTTTTTACTGCCTCCAACAGTGCAGATAGGAGTCCAATTCCATGCCTTTTGTCCACCATGAGGTAGTCTCCTTCACAACAGACCAGAACCATATGGGCAAACCCTACATGAAAACTTCCAAAAATTCATTCACCCAGATGTTGTCATAATGCTGGCATGGCCTCCATCTTTTGGAAGCATGATAACATTCTTTTATATTTGTTAAGGATCACAGAAACATAGAGATGGAAAAGACCTTTGAGATTATCTAATCCAGAGATTCTTTTGCCCGGAGAGTCCACTCCATGGACAGAACCCAAGGGGATACATAAACTTGGATGGAAAAAAGTGTATTTTCTTTTTACTAACTCCCAACTGAAAATTAGCATTATGAATATAGACACAGTAGTATTAAGTTTCAGACAGCAAGGGTGTGTCCAAGACACACATAAAGATTAAAAAGCTCTGACCTGCTCATCCGCCCTCTTTCCTTCTTTCCCTCTTTCAAGAGATGTTCAATCAAATCCTCTCACTAGAATTCCTAAACTAGTTAACTGTTCTTATAATTTTACAGATATGGAAAACTGGGGCCCAGAACCAGGGAATTTTATGTGATATTAGGTGGAGTATTTCCCCCTTTCCCAATTCATGCTAATTAGCATCTTCTCATCTTTGGAGAATTAATCTGGATTTATTTTTCTTCTTCAGCAATATTTTTGTATTAGTTTGTATTTTGATTTTGAAACCCCAAAGATAAATCTGTGGGGAAGAAAAGAGTATGTCTCTAATATTACATAAATATTTAGATGCAAAGAATGTGAGCCCTCTTTTAAACAGCTCAGGAAACAGACTTTGAAACATTCAATACTTTTAAAATTAACATCCTGGGATTATTCTTTTTTGACCAGAAGTATCCCACTTGGCAGTCTCCTTCCTTCATCCTGATACTCTCAGTTTTATTTGTCATTCAAAGAAAAAGATCTAGTTCCCTAATCAGGATAGCATTCTAATGGTCAATTGGTTTTTTAAAAAAATATGTTTACCCAGTTACATATTTAATTTTTAATTTTTTTTAAAGTTTTGAGCTAGAAATTCTATCCATGCCCTCTTCTCTCCCTGAGACAATTTAATTAATACATGTACAATCATACATATATTTCCATGTCGGTCATTTTGTACAAGAAGACTCAATCAAAAAAAAGAAATGAGAGTGAGAGGGACAGAGGGAAGATGAAAAAAAGACAAAGAAAGAGAGAGGGACAGAGGGAGGATGAGAAAAAGGCAAAGAGAGAGACAGAGGGAGGATGAGAAAAAGACAAAGAAAGAGAGAGGGACAGAGGGAGGATGAGAAAAAGGCAAAGAAAGGGAGGGGACAGAGGGAGGATGAGAAAAAGGCAAAGAAAGAGAGGGGACAGGGAGGATGAGAAAAAGACAAAGAGGAAGGGACAGAGGGAGGATGGAAAAAAGACAAAGACAGAGGGAGGATAAAAAAGACAAAGAAAGAGACGGACAGAGGGAGGATGAGAAAAAGACAAAGAAAGAGAGGGGACAGAGGGAGAATGAGAAAAAAGACAAAGAGAGAGAGGGACAGAGGGAGGATCAGAAAAAGATAAAGAAAGAGAGGGGGCAGAGGGAGGATGAGAAAAAGACAAAGAGAGGGGACAGAGGGATGATAAGAAAAAGACAAAGAGAGGGGGCAGAGGGAGGATAAAAAAAGAAAGAGAGAGAAGAAAAGAGAAAGAGAAAAGAGAAAGAAAAAAGAAAGAATGAGAGAGAGAAAGAGAACAAGGGAAGAGAGAGAAAAAAAGAGAAATAATCAGCATGGACAGTATATATTCAGATAATATTAGTTTTTTCTCTGCAATTAGATAGCATGCTTCATCATGAGTACTTGGGGATTTTCTTGGATTAATGATAGACTTTCAATCAAATCCTCTCACTAGAATTCCTAAACTAGTAAACTGTTCTTACAATGCTTATTTATTCATATTTGGAAAGATGTTGAGTTCCTCCTTGTCAGATCTAATCTTATTTCAGAGTTTATTGGTTGCAGTTTTCCTGATTGTTTAGTTTTTGGCTTTAACACTAGTGCTGACATAATAATCTCAGGGTTAGCATTTCTATGGTCAATAAACATTAATTTTCTTTTTATTGTAAAAAGGAAGATTTATTCTTTTTTCCATTGTTAAGAAAATCTTTTGCCCATTTAAAAATGGTTTTATTTAAAGTTTTGACTTCCAAATTCTATCTCTTCCTCCCAGAGACAGTAGTAAACATTTATTGAGCACCTACTATGAGCACAGGGTACTTTGTGACTGAGAGCTCTGGAGAACCAAAAGATATAACCTTAAGGAATTTTTGTGGTTCAGTCACATCTCACTCTTTGTGACCCCATTTGAGGTTCTTGGGAAAGACACTGGAGTGGCTTGCCAATTTCTTCTCCCACTCATTTTATAGCTGAGGAACTAGGAGCAAAAAGGGTTAGATGGCTTGCCCAGGGTCACATAGCTAGGTTAATAAACCTTCCCAACTTTGGTTCTATTCACTGTGTTGACCCAGTTTCTTATCAGGGAATTGAACCCTTTTGGAGAGGTTTGATGCAGTATAGTTTAGTTATGATCAGAATCTATCAGAAACCCTATCATGGGACAGATAGCACTAGCTCTATTCTAGAATAAGAAGAAAGGAGATGAGGTAGATGAAGTCTAGAAAGAAGTTAAATGCGACTATAATGTTAACTTGGAAGCTAATGGCCAGCTCTGAATTCTGGCACAGCAATTTTTGCAGCAGAACATAATACACACCACAATTTGCGACTCATATATTATCAACTCCCAATTTGAGGGCACTCCACTGCTTCTATTGCATTCATCTTGTTATACCAAATCTAGGTTGAATCCCTAAGACACAGAAACCTTGAAATTAATGCGGAGTGGATGGAGGGTCAAGCAACTGAAATTCAAACCCAAACTCAAAAGTGTCTAAGTGAACCTAGGCAAGTCATTTAATCCCATTTCCCTTAGTTTCCTCATCTCTGAAATTAGCTGAATCAAGAAATAGTAAGCCATTCCAGTAGCTTTGCCAAGAAAACTCAATAGGTCATGAAGAGTTGAAAACAACCAAAATGACAGAACAACAATTGAAATTAATGGATTAGGAACTATCTGTCTGTCTGTCTGTCCATCTATCTATCTATCTATCTATCTATCTATCTATCTATCTATCTATCTATCTATCTAACTTGGTTGAGACTCAAATTGTCTGACAGTAATAGCTTTTCTCATTTTCATTTATACTTACCCAGCACCTAGCATGGTGTCTATCATATTGTAGTTACTTATTGAATTTCATTGTTATTAAAGCTATTAATAAGCCATTTTGATGGTTTTGGAAATGATCTATCAGCTCTGAATTAAGGCTAATGACCCTCATGCTATGTGGAATCTCCCTGGAATTCAAGTTTAAGTCTAGTTGGACAAAAGACTGGCATAACAGCCACAATGAAGTAATATAACATGCTAACTATACAATAATGTTACTAATGGGTGCCATAGAGCATAGAGCACTGGGTCTGAAATCAGGAAGACTTATCTTTGTGAGTTCATATCTAGACTAGCTATGAGACTCTGGACAAATTACTGAATCCTATTTGCCTCAGTTTCCTCATCTGTAAAGTGAGCTGGAGAAGGAAACAGAAAACTACTCTAGTATTTGTGCCAAGAAAACCCCAATGGGGTCAAAAATGGATGAAAATGACTGAACTACTAAAAACTCCTCAGTGGAAAAATCCCAGTAAAATCTTCCTAGACAGCCTTTATTCCATACCACTTTGTGTCTGATTTGAACTTGTGCTCCTGATTCTAGGGCCAGCTCTAACCAATGTGCCATGAGCTAGATGCCTGATGTGTGACTTATTAGGGAAGGCAATGAAATTTGAGTCCAGTTTTCTAGAAAGTGATGAAACTGGATTAGTGAAGAGAGAAGGAAATAGCAGGTTGGAAGAGATGCCATATGGTGTCATGGAAAGAATATTAGACTAGAAAAGCTGATGCTCTTGGGGCTTTTTCACTAGCTAGTTTGACATAACAATTGTCATATAATTTAGCTTCTATGCTTCAGTTTCCTCATCTGTAAAATTGAGATAACAGTTACCCCCCCAACCATTTCAGAGTTGTTGTAATGAATAAACTCATATGACATAAAGCATGTGAAATTTTCTGAAAAATAGGAATAGAGAAAATACAGGAATTCAGGATATACCTCTCTATTTCAGGCATGGCAATGGCATGAACAGAGGCACTTAAGGGCCCCTAAAATTGTAGGGATTGTTTTAATGAGTATAAGAAAGGTTAAAAAATACAAAAACAGAGAAAAATAGCAAAGAAAACCTTCAAAAGATGAACAACTACTTCATTATTTGATTTCATTTTTTTTGTGTTTTAAGGATAAATACCAGCTGTCAATCAAATAGACAAGTATAAGTTTTCAGCAAAACTCAACAGAATGCAGATCCAATCTCACCAGCTGTTCATTAGGTGAAATATCTATATGTATCAGAAATTTAATTAAAAAGGCAGAAATCCAAGTATGTGATCATTGTTTGAGAAAAGTTGAATTTCATCTCCAATGGAACAGAGAAAACTCCTAATTACATTCTATTTTCTTTTTCCATTTAATCAGGGCTTGCCTGCCTCAAGTGATCTTTCTTATGCTCTGGGGGAGAACAGTTTCAAATGGTTAACCCCTCACACAAAGATTATATTCAACAGCTGCTCACAGCCACAGATCCAAAGTAAAACCACAACAGCAAATAAACTGTTCCTGTTGGTCTCCCTGTGTTCTGATTGTTGATATTAAAGTTGCTGAAACACACCACACAATCTGATAAAATTAGTGATGTGCACTCAAGGAAAACCCAACAAGAGAAGAAAGATCAGGGGCATCTTAACAGAAATTCAAAGGATGCCTACCATCTTTAGGTACCTGGCCAAAAATAATAGTAGGCCATTGACTGCTAGGATTTCAAATGCATTTCTATTTACATATTTCCAAATGCATATGAGTTTAAAAATGTTTGAGTAGCTGGAATTGTCCAAAGTTGGAATGAACTGACTCCAGAGAAGAATGTGTTGCCCCTCATTAGGATTATTTTTTAAAATTTATTTAAGGTAATGGGGTTAAGTGGCTTAACAAGGTCACACAGCTCGACAATTATTAAGCGTCTGAGGTCAGATTTGAACTCAGGTACTCCGGACTCCAGGACTGGTGCTCTCTCCACTATTAGGATTCTTTAAGAGAAAGCTAATATAGCAGTGGATTTTCACATGTTTAATAACATTTCTGTTTCATTATAATTTTGTTATATTTATTTACTTTGTATTGGTATTAGACATGCAGTGTAGCTATATTTGCTGGTTTACATACAATTTTGCTACTTTATTCTTTTTGTTCTTTAGGCTTTTTTGCAAGGCAATGGGGTTAAGTGACTTGCCCAAGGCCACACAGCTAGGTAATTATTGACTATCTGAGGCCAGATTTGAAGTCAGCTACTCCTGCCTCTAGGGCTGGTTGCTCTATCCACTGTGCCACCCAGCTGCCCCAAAGCTACTTTATTCTTCAGTAGTATGGATGTTGAAGTTTGTTATTATGCAGTATGTTCTCCAGGTAATTTGCAATTGTAGTCCTCCCAGTGATGCTTGGCATTGTACTGTGTTTATTGAATGCATTGCTGCTATACATCTGCCATTCCATATTACCTGAGACACTGAGCTATATTGTGGTGTGATGTATTTAATGCTAGGTTGATAATTAGAGATCCTGGGTCTGGCAGGGTTGATTTTGTAAGAAACTGCAAAATTCAGACCCTCAGGATCAGGAGACAGATATGCTTCAGAAGAATGGAATAGTAATTGAGCCTGCAAAGGAAAGGTAAAGAGGGAAAAAAGGAGGGAAGAGGAGGAAGAAGAAAGAGGCTGCATTGAATACAAATTCATTAGGGTCTTTCCCACTCCGTCTAGCATTACTTTCTTTGGTTTGAGAGGAGGATAACTCTGGTTAGTTTGACAGATTCCAGACTTAAGGAAATAGTTGCATCATTGAAAGAAAATAATGCTGAGGTTTTAACATTGCTTGCGTCAGCAGACCAAGAGTAGCAGAGAAATGCCTTTATCTAGCAGGAAAGCATAAAGATGGCAGATGACCTATGGTGCAGACTATTTCCTTAAAAAGGTCAATGACAGAGTCGGAGTCAAGATGGCAGAATGAGGGCAAGGACTGGCCCTAGCTCTCCACCAAACCACTCCAAAATGCTTTCAATAATGACTTGAAACAAATTCTAGAGTTGGTAGAATTCATATAAAGACTGAGTGAAATAATTTTCTAATCCAAGACAACTTGGAAGATAAGTAGGAAGAATCTGTTGGGTTAGAAAGGACCTACAGTGTAACCGGACAAGTCCCACAGCAAACTGGACCCAGTCATCTAGAAACAGATTTTGGGGTGACTGGGTCAGTGGCAGCAGTGGTGGGTTTTTTTTGTTTTTGTTTTGTTTTAGGGGTTTTTTTGCAAGGCAAATGGGGTTAAGTGGCTTGCCCAAGGCCACACAGCTAGGTAATTATTAAGTGTTTGAGACTGGATTTGAACCCAGGTACTCCTGACTCCAGGGCCAGTGCTTTATCCACTGCACCACCTAGCTGCCCCGAAGCAGTGGTGGTTTTCAGACCTCTCAGCCCAGAGACACCGAAGACAGCCTAGAAGGTCAATGAGAAAACTCTGCTGCATTGGGTTGAGATTGGAATACAATCCAGCCCAGGCCTCAGAAGCACAGGCCCAGCCCCAGCAGACCAGAAACAGAACTTGGGAGCCACTGAGTCAGCAGAGGCAGCTACTCTTGGAGTTCTCAACCCATGGATGGTAAGGGAGTCGGAAGGAGATTATAGAGGTCTCTCTGCTGTCACTGAGGCTGGATCCTGTTGTTCTGTCCATACTCAGATCTGTTTTGCAGTCTGGGGCCCTAGGCCTAGGAGGAGGGGCAGAAGCATAATGAAGCTTGCCACCACAGCAGAGCAGGGACCCTCACCACAGTTCCAGGGCAGAGTGGGAGTGCTTGTGGTCACCCACAGGCCAGAGTACAGGCTGGGAAAAGAGCTATAATCTCTCATAAGACCCTGGAAGAATTGTAAGTCCCTAGAAGTATCCCTGAAAACAGCTGTAAAAAGACTCAAAAACTTGGAATAATAGATCATTCACCCTGGAAGCATAGCCTCACCTTACCAAAAAAGTTAAAATCAAGTGATAGGCTGGGGAAATGAGCAAACAAGAAATCTGACCATGGACAGTTATTATGGTCATATGGAAGATCAAAATGCACACTCAGAAGATAACAAAATCAAAGCTTCTACATTCAAAGCCTCTAAGAAAAATATGAATTAGTCTTAGGCTATGAAGGAGCTCAAAAAAGATTTTAGAAATCAAGTAAGGAAGAAAGAAGAAAAATTAGAAAGGGAAATGAAAGTGATGTAGGAAAATCATTAAACCGGGTCAGCAGTTTAGTGAAGGACATTCTAAAAATATGGAAGAAAATAACTTCTTAAAAACCAGAGTGGGCCAAACAGAAAAAGAGACCAAAAAGCAATGAGAAGAGTGCCTTAAAAAACACATTTGGCCAAATGGAAATAGGATGTACAAAAACTCACTGAAGAAAATAATTCTTTAAAATATAGAATGGAGCAAAGGGAAGCTCAAGGCTTTGTGAGAAATCAAGAAACAATAAAACAAAGAATGAAAAACTAGAAGAAAATGTGAACTATCTCACTGGAAAAACAACTGACTTAGAAAGTAGATACAGGAGAAATAATTTAAAAATTAGTAAACTATCTGAAAGTCATGACCAAAAAAAAAAGAGCTTAGATATCATTTTTTCAAGAAATGATCAAGGAAAACTGCCCTGATATTCTAGAAACAAGAGGTTATTATAGAGATTGAAAGAGTTCAGTGACCATCTCCTGAAAGAGATGCCAAAACGAAAACTGTCAGGAATATTATAGACAAATTTAAGAGCTTCCAAAATCAAGGAGAAAATATTGCAAGCAGTCAAAAAGAAATAATTCAAATATCGTGGAGCCACAACCAGATTAACACAAGATTTATCAGCTACTACATTAAGGGATTGTAGGGGTTGGAATATGATACTCTGGAAGGCAAAAGGGTTTGGAACACAACCAAAAATCAGTTACCCAACAAAACTAAACATGCTCTTCAGGGCAAAAGTTGGACATTCAAGGGAATAGGGGATTTTCAAACTTTCCTGATGAAATGACTAGAGCTAAAGAGAAAAATTTGAATTCCAAATATAAGACTAAAGGGAAGCATAAAAAGGTAAATAGGAAAGACAACTTACAAGGGACTTATTGATTTTAAACTGCTTATCTTCCTTCATGGAGAGTTAATACTGATAATTCATTTGGACTTTCTCATTTATTAGGGCAGTTAGAAGGAGCATATATAGACTGGTATAGATGGGGAATTGAATATGAATATTAAAAAGATGGAGTTAATGGGCGAGAGAGGAATGTACTGGGAGAAAGGGAAAGAAGGAGTAGAATGGGGCAAGTTATTTATATAAAAGAGGCAAGAAAGAGCTTTTGTAGTAGAGAAGAAAGGGGGTGGTGAGGGGGAGTGAGTGAATCTTATTTGCTTCAGAATTGGCTCAGAGAGGGAATAACATACACACTCAATTGGGGATAGAAATCTATCTCACATAGAGAAAAGTAGGAGAGGAAGGGGATGGGAGAAAGGAGATGGGGGTAGGTGATGGAAGGAGGTAGTCAGAAGCAAAACACTTGAGGAAGGATAGGGAGAAAGGAGAGAGAATAGAATAAATGGGAGTGGGGGGAATAGGCTGGAGGAAAACATAGTTAGTAATGGTAACTGTGGGAAAAATATTGAAGTAAGTTTCTCTGATAAAGTCCTCATTTCTTAATCACAGAGAACTGAGGCAAATTTATAAAGAATAAGGACTATTCTCCAATTGATAAGTGATCAAAAGTATGAACAGTTTTCAGATGAGGCTATCAGTGATATCTATTAAAATAGTTTTTAAAATGTCCTAACTCACTATTGGTAGAAGAAATGCAGGTTGGAACAATTCTGAGGTACTAGCTTATACTTAATGGATTGGCTAATAGGATAGAAAGAAAAAATGATAAGTGCTGGAAAGGATGTAGGAAAAATGAGACATTAATGCACTGTGGGAGGAGTTATGAAATGATTTAACAATTCTGTAGAGCACTTTGGAGCTATGCCCAAAGGATTGTAAAACCATGCCTACTCTTTGACCTAGCAATGCCACTACTAGATCTTTATTCCAGAAGAGATGCAGAAGAGGAAGGAAAAGGATGTCTATGGATATTTATAGCAACTCTTTTCAGTTGGCAAGGAACTGGAGATTGAATGCCTATCGGCTGGGGAATTACTGAAAAAATTGTGGTATGTGATTAAGCTGAAATGCTATTTGTTTTTCGTTTGTTTTTTTTAGGGTTTTTTTTGCAAGGCAAATGGGGTTAAGTGGCTTGCCCAAGGCCACACAGCTAGGTAATTATCAAGTGTCTGAGACCAGATTTGAACCCAGGTACTCCTGACTCCAAGGCCGGTGCTTTATCCACTGCACCACCTAGCCACCCCAGAAATGCTATTTGTTATAAGAAATGATGAACAAGATAACTCTCAGACAAAAAGTTATATGAGTAGATGCAATGAGAACTGTACTAGATCCAAAATAACAGTAATGTTGTAGGGTGATCAGTTGTGAATGATTTACTTTTTTCTCTGCAATGCTATGATCCAAGACAACGCTGAAGGACTTATGATAAGGAATACTATCCATCCCGAAGACAGAGCTGATAGTATTTGAATATAGATTGAGGTATGCTTCTTTCAAAACTTAACTTTTCTTGAGAGTTTTTTGGGAGGAGTTATGTTTACTTTTACAACGTGATTATTGTGGTAATGTTTTACACGACTACATATTTTTAACCTATGTCAAATGACTTGTTTTCTCAATGAAGAGGAGTGGAGTGGAAGGGAAAGAATTCAGAATTCAAATTTTTTTGTTTGGTGTTTTTTTTGGAATTCAAGGTTTTAAAAATGAATGCTGAAACTTGCTTTTGTATCTAACCAGGGGGAAAAATAAAATTTTTAAAAAGGTCATCAACATTGAGTTCTGCAGTCCAGAGTCCTAAGTTACCCCAGCTACTCATGTTCTTTTCTGCTAGGTTTCTTTGTGTGCCCACTCTCCATCCCATAGACATTTGTGTACAAGGATTGTAGGCCATGACCTATATTTCTGAGTGGATATTTCTAATTTTTGATTATTCCTGCTTTTGCCTTCTATTGAATAAATGACAAAATTATTCTTTTCCTTTGCTTTCTTGTTTAGTAAATATTTCATATTTTAGAGTCAATAGTGTCACTGTGATTATTTTTCTATATGTAAATGGGAAGCACACTAGTATGGGCTCAGGAGCTACAGTGGTGAGAAACAGGACTGTATTCTCTATCCCCACACTTGTACACTAGAACCTCAAGAAGGAGCAGTAGCTGTGTGGTTGTGGCAGTGCCCATCGCCCCATTGGAAAGTCCCCCAGATCTGCTAGTGAGAGTGAGCCAGTTCCCCAAGAGAAAGAAGATGAGTTCCGGTACTAAAATGTGAAACAATCAGAAATGGAAAGAGGCTCAGATAGGTAAACTGATTTGTCCGATATTTTACAGGTGGAATTATTCTATGTCTAAAACTGGGCAAGTCTCTGTGGTCAAGGAACTTATTTGTTGATAGGAGATAATACATAGGGAGGAGGTAGGCAAGCATCTTTCTCCCCAACCCCCATCTCTTGAGGCTGATGAAGAGGTGAAGAAGCCTGGAGAGCTAATTCATTTGGGTAAACATTGAATATGTCTGAGTCGTCATCCAGAAAAGTAATTTCCAGATTCAAGACTCCTCCCCCCTGTGGGAATGGATTGATACTGGGAATACAAATATGAACTTCTTTGTTGTTGTTTTTTTAGGTTTTTCAAGGCAGTGGGGGTTAAGTGGCTTGGCCAAGGCCACACAGCTAGGGAATTATTAAGTGTTTGAGACTGGATTTGAACCCAGGTCCTCCTGACTCCAGGGCCAGTGCTCTATCCACTGCATCACAAATATGAACTTCTTAGAAAAAATGAGGCAGAAGTGTTTTAATATCACTTCCCCTCCATCAACAAATAATGTCCAAATATCAACATAGCAAGGCAACTAGGTGCTGCAATGGAGATAGCATAGAAGCCAAAGCCAGGAAGAAGACTCATCTTTCTGAGTTCAAATCTGGCTTCAGACACTTTTACCAACTGTGTGAGTCTGAGTCACTTGTCACTTTACTCTGTTTGCCTTGGTTTCCTCATCTGTAAAATGAGTGGCAGAAGGAAATGGAAAATCCAGTCCAATATCTTTGCCAAGAAAACCTCAAATGACAGTGACAGTGTCAGACATAACTGAAACAACTCAGCATAGCCATAGCTATGAACTTCAAAGCCCTCTTAAATTTTGACTCAAACAAAGTATATTTTCATTGAGAAGTTCTTGCCAAACATTCATCAAGTCGTTTTTCAAAAGTTCAATAAATGATTAGTTTACAGTTTCTGAAGCCAATATTCATGCTTTTGCAGAACAACTCTGGCAGAAAATTTCCATTTTTAATGTCATAAAGGCATTTCAGATATATTCCAACATCACATTAATACCAAAATCATTTTCCCGTTTAAAAGCATAGATTGTATAGAAAAAAAACCAAATCCCTCATGAATTAACCCAGTATGTTTAGGATTAAAATCATAATTATGAACATATTATGCTGCATGTTTCTTTCTCTCCCTCACACTCTCACAATGCCAAATTTAATTTCTTAGAATTTCTCTTTTGAGTTATGAAATACATTAGCTCTTGAAATAATAGACTAATAAAAATAAACTCAGTTAACAAGAGGTACTGAACCCTGATCTAAATATTTTGGTGAATTCTGTAGTTACAGTTATCTGCATAAATTCATTCTAACAGATTGAAATGTATAGGGAATAGCTGATTTTTTAAAATTATTTAGATGATTGCTTTCATTCTTTCCCTTATTATTTTACATTTCCTTGTGTTTTATCATCAATCCTTTGAAATCAAATATCTTTATGTGAATTGGAATGTTGATGTAGTTTACTACTATTTTGATTTATATTGTTATGATAATTGTTCTGCTCTTCATACTTTGATCTGCATCAGTTGACAGAAGTCATCCTAAGTTTTTATGAATTCCTCATATTAACCGTTTTTATTGTGCAATAATATTCTGTTATATTCATATTTCACAGTGTTTTCAGTTCCAAAATGAAGGGCCATCATTTTTGATTCAAGAGTTATTTTTGCTAACATACACACATGTAACTACTATGAATATTTTGTATAGGGCCCCTTTCCCTCTATCCTCGATATTCTTGCAGTATGTGCTATTTAGCGGCTCTGGTACATAATTGACTATAAAAAACTATCTCACTTTTCTCACGTAATTGAAGGTTTTCAGAAGTTGCACTGTATCATAATCCTGCCAATAGAGCATTTATTTATTTATTTTGATCTCAGGAGTATTTTTTCCCAATTACATATAGAGATAGTTTTAAACATTTGTTTTTGTATAATTTTCTCCCTCTTGTCCAAGACAGCAATCTATTATACTTCATACATACACAACCATCTTCAAAACTTCATCTCATTCATATTAGAACAAAAGGAAAAACCCACAAGAAATAAAAAACAAATTTAAAAAGTGAAAATGGTCCATCTTGATCTGCTTTCAGACTTCATAGTTCTTTTTATGAATATGGATGGCATTTTCCATTACAAATCTATTAGGTTGTCTTTGATTATTGTATTGCTGAGAAGAGCTAAGTCTGTCATAGCTGACCATCACATAATGTTGCTGTTACTGTGCATAATGTTCTCCTCATTCCAACAGTGTAATTTATTCAGCCCTTCCCACATTGACTGTTTTTACCTTTTATGAGCTTTGCCAGTTTATGGGGTAGGAAGTGAATCATCAGAATTGTTTTAGTTTTGATTTTTCATCATTCACAGTTTGGCAATGCATTCAAATGTTATTGATAATATACATATCTTCCTTTGGCCATTTTTCTGCTGAGGAATCACTCTGGTTCTCATCCATTTGTGGAAATTCTTCATACATCTTGGATATGAGATTGTTATCAACATATCTGGTGAAAAGATTTTCTCCAATTGATAGCTTATCTTGTCCTAATTGCTTTTTCTAATAAATAATTGCATTTGTTTGGCAAACACCTGATTTCATGAAATTGAAGCTTTTTTATGATCACTCTATCCTTTGGGCAGCAATTCTCTCCCTTGTCATACCTGTCAAATATATCTCCTTCCAGCTTCCTCTCATGTCTTTCATAATATATCTTTTTTTATACTGAAATCACATATTTAACTATATGGTTAAGATGTTGATCAAAATCAATTTTTATTTTTTAGTTTACTTTTTAGTTTTCTCAGCATCAACAAATACATCCTCTGTGATGCCCATTCATAGTGGTTTATGTTCTCCAGTTAATCTAAGCTTTGTTATTGTGTGACTTCTTCCAATCTGGTAAATTCTACCAATCTACATGTTTTCCCATCATCAATTAGTTTTTATGATTACTGCTTCATAATGTTGTGCAAAATCTTTGTTAGATTCCCCTCATTTCTCCTTTCCCCTCCATCAGTTCCCTTGAGATTAGAGATCCTTTGTTCCTCCAAATGATTTATTATTTTGTCTACTTCTATCCTTTTGTAGTTTGATATAGTAATAATTCTGGAAATTAATTTAGGTGGAACATCTTCATGCCAACCAATTAAATTTTCATTGCAACCCAATCTTGAACAATGGATGCCTCTTTCTTATTTTTAAGTATGTTTTTTTGGTAAAAATAATTTTGTAGCTAAATTTACATGTCCAGTTTCTGTCTTAGGAGGTTAATACCCAAATATTTTATAGTTATTCTGAATGAAACTTCTCTTTCTAGCTCTTCTTGGATTTTAGTAGTATCATAATGGAGCCTGATGCTTTATGTGGATGTATTTTCTATTCTGCCACTTTACTGTTTTCATTGAATCTCTGGAATTTCTTAAATAAATTATGTCTTGAGTAAATGAGGATAGTTGTATCTCCTTTGTGTCCTTGCTAATTCCCTGATTTTCTTGAATTCTTGTTAAAGTCAGGATGCCTAATACTATATTTGGTTACAGTGGAGAAAATAGGTACCTTAACTTTACCACCACTTTACTGAGAAAGCTTCTAGTTTTTATCTGGTGTTAGAGATACTTGTTTTTTGTTTTAGAGATACTTGTGCTCATTTAGGGAAATGATTCTTTTATTGATATGCTTTTTAACACTTTCATAAAATAATGTTTTTATTATTTTGCTTTACTAATCTGATTTCACATGAAAGATAGTATGGCATAGAGTCAGGAAGATCTGGGCCCAAGTTCATTTCTGACACATACTGATTGTGGAATCCTGGGCAAGTCACTAAACCCTCAGGATGCTAGGGAAATCTCCTGAGACAATACATTGCAAAGAAATATATATCTTATTGGCTGGTGGAGTTTCCTTATATGTGTGGGGGGAGACCCTGAATTTGTTTTCTTGAGTTACCCTATTTTTCAAGTTGAAGTTCCCTCTGAGTTAATATAATTTTCTATCTCTTTCTTTTCTTTCTTTTTTTTCAGGTTTTTGCAAGGCAAACAGGGTTAAGTGGCTTGCCCAGGGCCACATAGCTAGGTAATTATTAAGTGTCTGAGACTGGATTTGAACCCAGGGACTCCTGACTCCAAGGCTGGTGCTTTATCCACTATGCCACCTAGCCACCCCTATAATTTTCTATTTCAATCTAATCATAAATTAATTTATGACTTTCTGAGACCCAGTTCTTGATATCTCTATTTCTTCATAAATATTTTAGATTTGCATAATTCCCTTAAAATAAGATTTGGAGACATATAATAACATATGATAGTTTGTAATATTTTTTCTAAAATTTACTCTCCATTTCCTGTAAAATTTCCGTTCTTATTTTTTATGTTTTTAAATTTGGTCTCTAATCAAATAAACTATTTTTTCTTTTATTTGTTTTTAATTTTTGTTTTATTGATCTTTTTTAAAATTTGTCATTTTGAAAAATATTACATTTTTCATTGTGTCTACTTCTCTCTTCTGTTAATCTGTGCACTTTATTTTTCTTTTGTGATGTTAATGAAATTATCTACATATAACATAATATACATTATATATAACTGATATATAACTGATATTGATACATTGAATATAACTGATATAATATATAATAAAGTTATATTTGGAATCTATGTACAATCTACAATAATGCATTTATGTCTACTGCACTTTAAACTGGACAGAAGAAATTTAACATTTCAAAATAAGCACAGAGATTTTGCTTCTTTCTTATCTGTCACAGAGATTTTATTTGCTAAAAGACTTATTAGTGAAGAGAGGTAGTGGGGATAACGCAATCATGTCAAGCAAAGGGCAGGCCAAATCAGATTAAAATGTAATAGGGAAATAATAAAGAAAATAAAAAAGAATAAAACTAAACATAGATAATGTAAATATGTGGTTTTTCTAAATCATCAAGCTGCCTCTAAAGCAGCTTATGTATGGTTTAGTGCCTCCAATTCTATCCAGGTTATCAAACTTGCTAAAGTGGATAGAGAGCGGATTGATCCAAGAATCAGTGCCCCTTCTGATACATATTCACAGAATAAATCTGAGTATGACCCTCTCAGTTGTAGAGAAGATGCCAGCTTTTATATGTAGAGGATCAATTGGTATTTCCTTACTCCAATGAAATCACAAGTCCAATTTCCAGCCCTTTATTCAAATTTCTATGTAAAATAAGAAGACTTATTGGGAAATACCAACATATTAATTACCAGAAAACTAGTAATATTCTTTTCTGCCAGTCTATGTAAGATCCTGAATGAGTAACCCACTGAATGGTTCATCTTCCCTTCCTATCCCCACCTCCCTCTCTCTAAAGATCTCAGATCACACACAGAAGTTTCAAAGCAGTGAAGACTTTTGGAAGAATAAGGCAAAAGGGTTCAGCAAATGAGTATTTATTGAAATTTTTTTTAAAAAAAAGAATGATCTATCTCTTGTATTTCCTATTAAATTAAGTTGTTGAGAACTGACAGATTCTATAAAATATCATAAAGAAAAGTAAAACATACAAATGAAAGTTCCAGCTTTTAAAGAGATCATAAGAAAATGGAAAATGTCATTTTCACAATCACAGTGCTGTCATCAGGCAAAAATTCTAAGAAAGGAATAGCAATACTAGGTCTGGTTTTAATCTTCTGTATTTTCAAGATGAGCTTTTCTTTGTGAAGATATTCTGTTGCAAAGTCAAAATTCAATGGTGAGATTCAAAAAAGATGAGTAATAAAATGCGAATATTTGAAAAGAAAAGCTATTTCTCCGGGAGGCAGCAATGATAATTGGATGTTGTTGTTTTATAATTCCTTACAAACCCCAAACCTTTCAATTAAAAGGGTGGGTGTTAAAATTTTTGCTGATTATTTCCTTTCCATTTATCCTTGAGCAATGGTAATGAAGGGACCTTTGTGATCACAGGATCAAGAATTTTAAGACATATTAAAGATAACCTAGGTCAATGACTTTACTTTACAAAACTGAGATACAGGGTGGTTATCCTTCTCCAAGATCTCTTATACAGTAAAAATCAGGGATAAGGTCCTCTGGTTCCCAATTCAGGGCTATTTTCACTATTCAATTTAACTTCAAATGCTTTTTGTTTATAAATAGAGAAACTTTGACCCAGGGAATTCAAATTTGCCCAAGAGCTCCTAACGTCCAGTCCAGGGTATCTTCCCATGCATCAGGCTAACTTTCAAGTGTTAGAAAAGTTTTGTTTACTCTGGCAAATGGCGTAAGCCTTAATTTGCTTGAGAAAACCCCAAGATACCCTCACATATTTAATAGTACAATTCTATCATAACTAGTAATAATAAATCACTGCACTTGGAAACAGTAACCAAAAACTCCAGTCCTTCCTCATTAATTGAGACAAGACTAAGACCTGGCTAGAGCTGATCTCTTACACTACTTAGAAACAAAATAATCTAAGCAAAATAATAGAAATTACATAGTTGGGTAAAAGAATTAACTCATTCTTTTGGAACCACATTTGTAGTATTGTTTCATTCAATCCCAACATTTATTAAGCACCTATTAAATTCAAGGATTCTGAAATCTCACTGAAGCAAGGAGGTGACTTGGAGACTGAGCTGTGTCAGGTCCTATCAGGTTCTAAGCATGAGCTGATGGTTCAGTTCATCAGTAAGTAGTTATTAAGCAATTATTATGAGTCACATGCTTGGGATATAAAGACCCAAATTAAGCATTCCCCAGGGACCTTTTTATTCTATGTGCCCATGTAAGTAAATGTATGTAAAATAAATTCAAGATAATGGGGCGGGGGAAGACATTAATGCCTGGAGAAGAATAGGAAAGACCTCTCTGAGTAGGGCATTTCCTAGGAGAAAAGGAGAGCAGACATGGAAGCAGCCTATACAAAGGCATGGAGATGGGAAAAGGAGCATTGTGTGTGAGGAAGAACAAGAACATCAGTTTGACTAGACTAAAATCCATAAGTATTTATCAGACAGGTCATATGCTAGGGATAAAAAAATAAAATGAATGAGACTTCTGTTCATAAGGAACTTAAATTCTAAGGAGGGAGATAAAAATATATACAAAAGTCTAAAATTAATAAATATAAAATAGTTAAATGTGCTTTGAGAGGGAAGACAATAGCAGTTAGGGGCAAGAAGAAAGACTTTAGGAAGGAGGTGCTGAACCTTTGCTCTGAAGGAAGAGAAAGATTCTCTGAGATGGATATGATGAGGAAGTAGCCTTCTACTCAGTTCAACAGTAGCAGTACCAGGGATGGAGTGCTAGGAAGGCAGATCAGAGCATAGGAAGAGGAATGGGACTGAGATGATGGATTGCAGCCAAGTTGTAGAGTGCTTGGAAAGCTAAGTAAAGCTGGTTATGCTTTATTTTATTTTTATTTTATTTTATTTTAGTTTAGTTTAGTTTAGTTTAGTTTAGTTTAGTTTAGTTTCAGGTTTTTGCAAGACAATGGGGTTAAGTGGCTTGCCCAAGGCCACACAGCTAGGTAATTATTAAGTGTCTGAGACTGGATTTGAACCCAGGTACTCCTGACTCCAGAGCTGGTGCTCTATCCACTGCAGCACCTAGCCGCCCCGGTTATGCTTTATTTTAGAGGCAATAGGGACTCACTGAAGTTACTGAGTAAAGGAAATGAAAAAGTCAGATTTGGACTTCAAGCATCAATGTGAGACACTTTAGGCAATGAGACCTTCTTGGGTTAAGAGGTAATGTGTACCTGAACTAAGATGATGACCACTGGGAAAAGAGAGAAGAGATAGGATTTGATAAATGTGATGATTTGATAGATGTGGCATTAGAAATGGCAAGATTTGGCCACTGGGATACATAGATATATATCTATATCTCTATATAGAGATAAAGATTTGCATCCATATATATTTATATGTATATATATATATATATACATACATATACACTTACATACAAACAAATCATATACATAAACAACTATATGGATTGAGTAAAAGAGAAGTATTGATCATAATACTAAAATTACATAATTAAATACTGGAAAGGTAGTGGTAACTTTGATAGCAATAGAATAGTGGGAAGGATGGCAAGTTTTTTGGGAAAAGATAATGACATACTGAGTGCCAGGGGAAGCAATTTGTAAAAAGGCTAGAAGTTAGGTTGTGTCAAGGGAATAGAGGACTAAAGGACTAAAGGAGATAATTATGTTTAATCATGGAGGAAATAGGGAGCCACTGGAGCTTACCTAACAGGAGAAATTAGAAATTCTTCAAGACCATATCAATGAAATTTAAGTCTCCTTGAATCCAGTATAAAACATATTGCTAATTCCATATATTTCTTTTCTGAGGGTCCTCTTTTACAATATTGTATGATCTTACATGTGGTATGTAGGTACCTGTTTGCCTCAGTTTCCCCAATTGTAAATTGGCCTTTATAATACTAGCATCTACCTCTGGAGTCATTATGAGGCTCAAATGAGCCAAAATTGATAAAATACTCAGAATGCTAGCACATGGTAGGTGATATAAAAATCCTAACAATTTCTTCTATTATTAATGTCATCTACTCTGATGACCTGCCCATTTGTTGAAATATACGTTAAGAGTTTTCGGTGATGTGTTGTTGTTTAGCCGAATCAGTCATATCTAACTTTTAAAAAAATTTTTTATTAAAGATTTTATTTATTTTGAGTTTTACAATTTTTCCCCCAATCTTACTTCCCTCCCCATCCCCCCCCACAGAAAGTAATTTGTCAGTCTTTACATTGTTTCCATGTTGTACATTGCATATCCAACTTTTTAAGGTGCCATGGGCTATACGTTTTCTTGACAACAATCCAAGAGTGCTTTACCCTTTCCTGCTTTGATGGATTAAGGCAAACAGAAGTTAAGTGACTTGCTCAGGGTCACACAGCTATTAAGTATCTGAAGCTGGATTTGAACTCAGGGCTTTCTGACTCCAGGCCCAGTGCACTATTCACTGGGTCACCTAGATGCCTCAGTGATATGCTACCCTATATGAGAAAACGATTACAAAAAAATGGTGCCAGAACAGATGAAGGCGGGATTTATGAAACACCTATTTATGCATACCAGGTGTCACAGTACCCATGTGCTTTACAAACATCTCGTTTGATCCTCATAGTAACCCTGGGAGGAAAGTGCTATTATTATCCCCATTTTATATCCTAGAAAACTGAAATAGAAGTAAAATGACTTGCCCAAGATCACACAGCTTCCAAGAGCCTGAAGTCACATTTGAACTTGGGGCTTCCTGACTCCAGGGCTCTATGCACTATAATACCTTACTGACCCTAGGGTTCCTTTGCTCTTAGCTAGAACTGTGCAGCCTAGTCATCTAAAGAAACCCACTGGGGCAGGGGCAGGGGCAGGTGCAGGTGTAGGTGCAGGTGCAGGTGCAGGTGCAGGTGCAAGTGCAGGTGCAGGTGCAGGTGCAGGTGCAGGTGCAGGTGCAGGTGCAGGTGCAGGTGCAGCAGCAGCAGCAGCAGGGCCTTAGCTCATTATAAATAAGCATCCTTGAACACAGGCCAAAGTTAACTTTAACCCCTGAGTTACAGATATCTATTTCATGGCCCATCAGCTACTAAAAAGCCAACAACAGAACCATCCCTAGCTTCAAAGGGGTAGAGGTTATTAGATACCCCTGAGAAAAAATTCCATTCCTGCTTGCAATGGAGCCCTTTATTTTTAAATATTCCAAATATTTACACTCTTCAGTAATTTATTTCAGCCTTGCCCTTGATGATACTCAGTTCTTGAGATTTTATTTATTCTCTTTAATATCAGAGGAACTTAGGTGACTGACTCACATTTGTAACCTTAGCAATAACACTACCCTTACCCTTCAAAGGAAGCAAAACAGAAATTTCTATGGCAAGATTCCATTTTCACCAGGAACATTCAAGGGGTGTCATTTTTAAGATCTACCACTAAATGAAAAGGTGGCCTTGAGGGAGTGTATTTTCTTTCTTTACAACATATTTTAATTATCTTGGAAAGGAAAAGATTAGGGAAGAAAATTCCAAGTTTCTCCCTTATAAACAACAATTGAACCCTTTACTTTGAGCCCATTTGTCTGAAGTTCTTTAAACTGGAGGCTTCTATTCAACAGACATTCATTAAATGTTTGCTGCAATGCAGGTCACTTGAGATTTTTTAACGTCCCATTTGAGGGGTTATCATCAAATGAGCAAATGGAGGCTGCTGTAAAAGTAGACTGTCCCAGAAGTCTTTGTTCAGTGTTAAACCCATTCCAGCTGAGGACTGCACAAAGGCTTCTGGAACATCCTTTATTTCCATGAATTGAGACCACTCCACTGAGGATATGGAGCAAAAAACACAAAATAACTAAAAATCCTTAACTTTTCTTTTCAATCCATTCTGCTTTTCCATTTGCTACATAAAAATCATCTTTTTATTTAGTTTATCTTCAGGCAAATATGTATTTAAGATTTTCTGCTATGGATTCAATGGGTCCCCTGGTGAAGCCTTCTTAGAAGACTTTGAAATACATAAAAAAGACATGAATACAAAGAAAACCAATTATAGTGAAAGATAGTTCACAAGAATGCTTTTTTTTTTTAAAGTTCACAGGCCTCACATTAAGAACTTTGGAGACTTTTTCCTTCCATAATAATCTTCCAAATGATAATTTTGAACAAAGTTTCTTCCAATGCAAACAAAAAGTAATTTTATCAAATACTGGATGACCAGACTGTCCTCAAGGTTCCAGTATATTTTACTCTCCTTCCCCCAGCTGGAACAAATCTAGCTTTAAGATTGCTGTCACCCTCCCATAGTGTGGTGCACCACCACCCCCTACCTAGGAAAAACTTTCTCTCCTAATCTTGAGAATTGAGAAGCTCAGCAACCCAAACTCTTGTTGCTTGGATGCTGAAGCATAGGAGTGGGGAAAAAAGAAAGGAAAAAACCTATTCCAGAGGCAAAGAGATTGTTGATATAACAGAAGACATAATAGGGAGAGGGCAGGGAAGACCAAAAAAAAAAAAACCCAACCCAACCCACTTCTAGGGACAGGCTCTGAGAAGTGTCAAACATAGGAAGTCGGAAACATTGCAAATCAGATTAAAATATAATTGGAAAATAGTCAAGCAACTCAATAAACATTCTACAGAATATCAATCATAGCGGTATGGAGTTTCTACATCAAAATATGTGCAGGATCCTCAGATGCTATTGAGCAGTTTGATTTCTATGGGAGGTTGACATGGCTAGGTTAAACACCTTCACTAACCATTTACTGAGCACCGCTTATATACAGAATGCTAGGGATGGGGGGGCGCTGTATAAAAATGACAAAGGTAAGCTGGGGTAGTGGAGTCACGCCTCAGGAAAATGTAGGTCGACCTTTGGTATGCCATAAACTCGGATTACGCAGTGCTAGGCGCCGGGAATAGAAAAATAGAAAACCAGTAAGAACCACCACTCCCTGCTTCCAAGGAGGTCACATTGTCTTGGGGGGAAACAGGTACAATATTTAGATTAGGTAAATATAAAAGAAGGCTAAATGGATGTAAATATAAATATATATCAGCATATAACTGTAATTACACATGGACATCAATAATCTGTAAATATCGATTTTATATGACTATATCAATCTCTACATCCATATCTACAGATAAATTATATGTGTGTATAGAGAGAGGCATACAGATATGTATAGATATGGAGCTGGAGCTGGACCTGGAGCTGCAGCTGGACATAGCCCGCCCGGCGGGGACAGGGAACCATCCTCGCTGCAAGGAGAGCCGCACTTCTTCCCCTCCTTTGGGTCCCTTCACTTTTCTGCCCTCTCCCAGAGGACAGAAGCTCTAAGACTCTGGGAGAAGGAACAGGTGGCGATCTGCACTGGAGGAGAGTCGCCTTGGAGGAACCGTCCAGTCCACAAAGGGAGCGGAACGGCAAGCCCGGCAGAGTGGGCTGGGCGCTGGCCCGAGCCCTCCTGCTCCGAGCCTGCGGCGCCCAGGTGGGCACCCCGAGCTCCGGCGGGCGGGGCGCTAGGTCGGGCCTCCTCCCCGCATCCCCCCGCCACCTGTACCTGCCGCCCCCCCTCTCTCGGGGTCCCCCCACCCCGCTACCTGCTTCTCCTCGTCCCCCCTCGGGGCTGCTCCAGGCGGCGCAGGCTGCGGGGCCGGGCGGGGGGCTCTGCCGGGGGCGTCCTGGCTTCCCGGGCCGCTCCGCGCTGCTCCCCGGGCTGCCGGACCCCGCGGCTATAAAGCGGCCCCCCGCCCCGCCCCGCCCCGCGCTGGCTCAGCCCCGAGCCAGGACGCGCGTGGAGCCCGGCCAGAGGTGCAGGGGCGGGGGGCCGGCTGGAGCCCCGGCCCAGATGCGCAGCGGGACCCGCGGGCGGCCGTGGGGCTGGCGGCCCCCGGGATGCGGGATGGTTCTCGTATTCTTTTAATGCCCATATTGGCTTTGGGGATTCTTCCTCCCTCCCTTCCCTCTTTCCGTCTGTGCGACCTTCCTTCCTTCCTTCCTTCCTTCCTTCCTTCCTTCCTTCCCTATTTCCGTCTGTGCGACCTTCCTTCCTTCCCTCCTCCCTCCCTTCCTTCCTTCTTTCCTCCCTCTCTCTCCATCCTTCCTCCCTCCCTCCCTTCCCTCTTTCTATCTGTCCAACCTCCCTCCCTCCCTCCCTCCCTCCCTCCCTCCCTCCCTTCCTTCCTTCCTTCTTTCCTCCCTCCCTCCCTTCCTCCCTTCCCTCTTTCCATCTGTCTGACCTTCCTTCCTTCCTCCCTTCTTTCCTCCCTCCTTCCTTCCTTCCTTTCTTCCTTCCTTCCTTCTTTCCTTCCTTCCTTCTTTCCTTCCCTCCTTCCTTCCTTATCTTTCTTCTTTTTTTTCTTTCTTTGTCTCCTCGCTTCTGATCTCTTTCTTTCTTTCTTTCTTTCTTTCTTTCTTTCTTTCTTTCTTTCTTTCTTTCTTTCTTTCTTTCTTTCTTCTCATCCTACATCTATGCTTCTATGGGTATGTGTTCATTTAAACTTTGCTAAAGACATGACCCGGATGACTCTGAAGGAGAAAGTGAGACTGATGACTTTGCACTGCTCTTCCTCACTTAAATCCAATTAATTCCTAAGTCTTGGCATCAACTTCCTGATATCATCATCTTCTTGGAGAAACAAAGGAACTGAAGGGAAATTCACTGTTTTTCAGTCTGAAATCCTGTAAAGATACTTGGAAAGAGTGTTGTCTGATCCTTTAGACACTCAGATTTTTCTCCTAAGAGATTAACATCAAATTCAGGACCCTATTATTTGTCTCAAGGACTGACTTCCCATTTCAGATTTAGAATATTTAATCTGTTGACTCTGTGCTAAATCTGTTAGAAATTCAATGGAAAAATTCAAAACTCAAGAGATTTCTAAACTTGTCTTTAGTTCAACATCCTTAAGTAATTTTATTCAGAGCCCTGGCATTCCCTAACCAAAATCTTGGTGATGATAGATAAAATGATTGACACTTTATCCACAGAACAGAAAAATTACCTCACTGAACTCACTTGAAATTGATTTTTAGGGCCAATTCTACATACTTGTGTTTCCCAGGTAAAATGCTTATGTAATAGTCTGAGTCCAGAGGGACAGCCTGGTTCAGAGTTGAACCTCCATCTCTAATACATACACCCCAAGATACCACAGAAAAATCATTTAGCCTCTCACAGCTCTATGCAATTCTCTAAGACTATGCTGTTTTATTTTTTTAATTAATTGATTATTGGAAACATTTATTTTCTCCTCTACTGTCCCAACTGAACAATACACAGTAAAATTCCTCTTAGCAAATATGCACAGTTCAGCAAAACAATTCCCACATTGGTCCTTTCCAAAAATCTGTCTCAGATCTTACATCTTAAGTCCATTAGCAATGGAAAAGCACACCCTTTTGCTTGCCCCATGAACTTATGAAGAGCTATAGTCAACCAGTCAGATGTGTTTTTTTTAAATTTATTTATTTATTTTTTTAGGGTTGTTTTTTTTTTTTTTTTTTTTTTGCAGGGCAATGGGGTGAAGTGGCTTGTCCAAGGCCACACAGCTAAGTAATTATTAAGTGTCTGAGACTGGATTTGAACCCAGGTACTCCTCACTCCAGGGCCAGTGTTCTATCCACTGTACCACCTAGCTGCCCCCCAGATGTGGTTTTTATAAGAACTCTTGGAAAAAAGAATGGAGGTCCTGCAAAAGAACAGCCTCTGGGATATGAATAACCATGGAAGGGCCTGCCATCTTGGTTCTCTTCTTCCTTGCTCTTATCAAATTACTGAACTGTTTGTATTCTACTGAATTTACTAAATAGTATAAATCCTTCTGATTCCATCATCAACCAGTCAGTCACCATTTATTAGGCTCCCACTATACTAAGCTCAGGGAATACAAATTTAAAGAATTAGAAAACTGAAAAGTTTATTTCTTTTCTTGCTTATATTTCCTGTCTTTCTTACTTTCCAAATGAAAACTCAAAAGAGCCATGCATCTCAAGACTCCAAGGCTAATGATTTTGAGCCATCTAATGAAAATGAAGCTCATTTCAGCAACTGGATCATAGGAAATGTCATTTAATTGAATGAGTTTTCTGTTGCACATCACCTCTTCTTACCCTGAAAGAGAAACAGGAGGTAGGTGGTCTCCCTCTCTTACCCCTTGCATATCCCTCTTAAACTGTAGGACCAGAGAAAGGCTGGGCAGGAAGCCAGCAGTGAATAATTACAGCACTCTCAGCTTATAATTCTGAGGCTTTCTTGGGGACAGCTGCTTAATGAAAAGGAAGTGGTGAGAACCATCTGGATCTTCATAGACTGAGAGCCCTAACAGCCTTATCAAACCACTGATCGTGAACTGAATCAGTAGAACTTTGAAGCCATAACATCTGACTCATTGGCAAAGGAACATCAGCCTCTACAGGAGTGGTTACTTCATGCTTTGGATATACCTTTGCAAGAAATTCAAATATAGAAAACAGGGACAGCAAAAATGATAATAATAGCACAAATAACTAGCAGTCATATAGAGCTAAATGCTTTCCAAATATTTCATATGATCCTCACAACAACCCTATGAGGTAGGAGTTATTATGATCATTCATATTTTACAGATGTAGAAACTGAGGTTCAGAGAGATTAAGTGATGTCACACACAGGGTAGGGGCTATTATTATCATCATCCCCATTTTACAGATGTGGAAACTGAGATTCAGGGAGTTTAAATGATTTGTTCAGGGTCGCACATAGAGTAGGGGCTATTATTATCATTCATATTTTACAGATGTAGAAACTGAGGTTCAGGGAGAATAAAAGACTTGTTCAGGGTCACACACAGGATAGGGATTACAAATTGAAGTTCACAGAGATTAGGTGATTTATCCAGTGACACACAGGTAGTAAGGGTCTAAGGCAGAAAAGAAAGTCAGTTCTTCCTGACTCCAGATCCCACACTTTATCCACACAACAATGTGGACTCCCCTTCAGTGAAGGGGACTTTCAATTTTCAGTCTTTTGAACTCTTACTTTAACATCTTGTTGGCCAAAGTTCTACAGTCTTTTTTTTTTTTCTAAGATGTCTTGTAGACATTATTCTCCTGGTTCTTCTCATCTCACTCTGCATCAGTTCAGAGAGGTCTTCCCCATTTCCTCTGAAATAGCATTGGATTTAAGGTACTGCATAGTCTTTGTCTTTGATTGGCATAGGCAGAACTGAACATGCATCCAAAAGGCACTGTTAGTCAGAGTCTTTCCTAGCTCTTGGCTTAACTTCTTCCTTTTTTGGCAAATACTAGTAAGGATAGTCAGTACTGTAAGGGAGAGACCTTGGGCCCCCTCAAGGCCAACATGTGGCCTATTGATATGGTTATTGGTTCTTTGCTTTGGCATTTTCTGATTACAGAAATACAATCCATAGTCCACAGGAGGCTTGAATGAGCAAAGTGCTCTTTACAAGTTCCCAAGACTTAATTTTACTGGACCATCTTCTATTATAATGGGATCATTGATTTAGTCCTTGGAGAGAATTTAAGAGGTCGTTCGATACAACTCCTTCCTCTTATAGTTGAGGAAATTGAGGGCCAGAAAGATAAAATGACTTGTCCAGGGTCACCCAAGAGAAGATTTGAATACAAGGCACTGGTACTCTGTGTTGATTGCTCTCTTCATATTACTGTCTTTTTCCTGCCATCAAATAGGGATAAAATGAATCCATTCTTGAACTTTTTGGATTTAGAAGATGTTTTTAGATGAAGTTGTTAGGGCCTTCTTTGAAGTTAAAGCTCAACATGTGGATGCAGCCAAACATTTAGGAGCTGTAGACATTCAGTCAAATTCTCCCAGTGTGAAATGTAGTCCCTTTTAGATAATTAAGTGGGCTTCCAATGAACCATTTTAGGCCACTTGAGTATAATTACAATTTAGCAACAATTTGCTAAATGGAATGTCTGTGGCCCAAATGGTCCACACATCACTTCAAAAAAAGCAAACCAACAACACTGAATTCAGCTAGAACTGAATTACTTTCACATTCAGAATTTCACCCAGTATAACTTGGTCTGATCAGCCACAGTCTGACACACTGTAATTTGTCCTAAACATAGTGTTGTCACTTTGGTCTTCTTCAATAACGAAAGACAAGAACAAACCAAGTATACTAGATCAACTGAGGGATTCTTGCCTAAGGTCTGTGAATTTTTCCCCACATCTTAATGGTATTTCCCTCCTTAAAGTTTTCAATCTTTTTTGTTTCTTATTTATTTATTTTTGTATTTTATTTTTTTCCCTTTCCATTCATTTTTGTAAGATTTTGAGTTCCACCTTTTTCTCCCTTTCTCTCTTTCCTCTCCTTTCTACAAGACAGCAAGTCATCTGGCACAGATTATACATGTACAATCATCTTAAAAATATTTCCATATTAGCCATGTTGTGAGAAGAAATAGAACAAAAGTGGAGAAACCACCAGAAAAGAAAGAACAAAAAGCAAATTTTAAAAAGTGAAAATAGTAAGCTTTGGTCTGAATTCAGAATTCATAGTTCTTTCTCTGGATGTGGATGCCATTTTCTCTCACAATTCTTTTGGAATTGTCTTTGACCACTGGACAGAGTTGATCATCACCCAGTGTTATTGTTTCAATTTACCATGTTCTCCTGGTTCTGTTTACTTCATCAGTTCACCTAAGTCTTTCCAAGCTTTTCTGATATTTTCCTGCTCATTGTTTCTTATAAAACATAATATTCCATTACATTCATATACAACCACCTGTTTAGTCATTCCCCAATTAATTGGTATCCCCTCGATTTCCAATTCTTTTCCACCACTAAAAGAACTATCAATATTTTTTTGTGATCTCTTTGGGATACAGACCTAGTATTGGTATTGTCAGATCAAAGGGTAAGCACAGTTTTTATAGCCCTTTGAGCACAGTTCCAAAGTGTTCTTTAGAATGGTTGGATAAGTTGGGAATTTGTTTTTAAAGCGTATTTTGATAATTGATTTTCAGTATAATTGTTTTCTTCTTAATACTATGTGTCTTATTTATGCATTTAAAAAATTATTCTGAGGAGACCATGACATACAAAAGGTTAAGAATTCTTGAACTAGTCTGATGTATACTAATGTGCTAATTGGTGAAGGAAGTTATAAAAACACAAACAATTATGGAAGTTAGTTCTGGATTCCTGTTTCCTCAGGTCGAAAAGAAATCAGTTTTGATTTTCTTTGGGGTTTTTTTTGAGCTTTTACTAGAGTTTTACTGAAATTACACAGAAAAGTATATTGCCTCTGAAGTCAGAGGACCTCTTTTCAAATCTTGCCTCTGATATTTTCTGCCTGTGTTACTTTGTGTCACTTAATCTATTTGTGCCTCAGTTTCTTTATCTTATGAAAATGTGAGCTTGGACTACATAGCTTCTGAGGTCTGTTTAGTTTTAAATCAATTGTAAGAGTGGGGTTTAAACCACCCTTCTGAATCTGATGCCTTGATTAGATGAAAACACTTTAAAAAATTAAATCAATTGAACCTGAGTGTGAATTGGACCAGTACAGTTCCATGAACCACTCAAAGGCATTGTAGGAAGGATGGCTTGGGAGCACTTTGCTTTAAAGAAGAAAACTCTCTCACAAGAGATTCTGGGCTACTGCATCCAAGAAGTTGGAGTAAACATGGACCAAAGTGAAGACTGAAGAGGTGCTGTGTGGAGGCAGAAAAAGGGAGATATTAAGGAAAGTCCTTGGCTCTATGGTATTGTGAAGAGTAGAAGCTGGAGAAGTTAACTCTTTCTTCAGATTCTCCCTTTGATACCCATCTATCTACAGAAGCTATACTATAAATTGAGCTGTTTCTTTACCTAAATGTTTCCAGTCATTTGAATTTTGTATAACTAGAGGTAGATATAAATGTAAGGTTACGTAGAGAAGCCAGTCTCTCTCCTCACGTTTCCCCCCTTGGTCAAAACTCCCCCTACTCTGCTCCTTCCAGGTACTGTGAAGAACTATTATACTAGGTAGATATTACTGAGGTACTGGAGACTAGCAAATTGCTTGGATTAAACCCTGGATGAGCTTTGAGACTCTTCTCGAACCATGTCAGCTGTCCTCTTCCCCAACATTTTCTTTCACCCAACACCACTAATTAGCTTAAGTATAACTACTTCTGGCTTTTTTTGCTTCAGAACTGATTGTATGGTCCTGTCAAAGACCCTCATGAACTGTCTTTGACTTTGAGTTTTGGCATCCTAAATCCTGGGGATCCAACTAGAGCTCCCTAAGATCAGAATGAATTTATTTCCCATAGTCCATTTCTCCTGCTAACTGTGGTGAGCCATCATGCCCCAAAGTTCATTCAGCCCACATGAACAGTTTAGAATCAAAGATATGATGATCCTTTACTGTCTCAGAACATCTCTAAGTGAACCTAATCTCCAATCCCTCATCAGTAGAGTGGGATAGGGGTTAAATAGATACTTGATTTGGGAAAATTAGATTCCAGGAGAGGAAATTCCCTCTACCAATCTAGATTGGCATTTTCTTTGTAAGTTAGGACCTGAGAGCTTAGGCCATTTGCCCAGGACTGCACAGCCAGGAGGTATCAAGAGGCCAAACCTGAGCATAAGTCTTCTTGGTTTCAAGGCCAGCTCTGTACCCAGTAGGCAGTGTGGTGGGTAGAACACTTGAGTCGGCCATAATAAATTGGAATTTAGACACTAAACCTTACTTATTCATGTTGTTTTGAGCATGGCATCTTTCTCCTCTCATAGCTTTGAATCAATAGATATAATCTGCTCAATCACACTCACAAAATTTAGCCCATTTTGGCATTGCCTTTGAAATTACCCATAAAATTATATTAGCCAAGAATTCTTAACTGAATAAGTCTATGAACTTATTTATTTAAAAAATTGAGAGAAGGTCATTTTAGTATAATTCGTTTTCTTTGTAACCCTAAGTATTTTATTTTTATGCACTTTAGAATATTACTCTGAGAAGTTTGTAGGCTTCACCATACTATTAACGGGGCCTCTGACATAAAAAGAGTTAAGAACTCCTTCCTGTCCTTAACTTTCGGGTCCATTAATGTGATGCAGATCTGGGATTCTTTAGGTCCTCCAATTTGTTTCTTACAGAGTAAAGTCCTAGAAGCAAGCTTTTGTAGTCCAGATTGATTCTCCTCATCTATTCATTCCTATAATAACTTTTATAAAGCATCTGTTAAATGCAAGGCTTGGACTCTTGGGACAACATTCAACCAGTCCCCTTGTAACCAAGAGTTAAGTAGCAAATGCTGTTTGATAGTGACAGAACAGTCATATTAACAGTAAGAGTTTCTCATTTCCCACATGGGAATGATTTTTATAATATAGAAATCCAAGTGCTGGCTTATTAAGGGTATTTGAGAAAGAACTTGCCTTGGGTGACCATTTATTAGATGTGTGATGTGGTCCCTTGGCCCAATACCTTTGATTTAATAGCCAATCAACTTGGTCATGATTAAATCGAGAATAATATTAAAAAGCTGTTTCAAAAAATCATTTTTCTTTATTTTACCAGTGTGTATTTACAATATGATGGATATATGTATATTAAGCAGCCGTGTATACACATGTATATTATATATTATGCAATATAATAATGTCATACATTTGTCCATGTAATAAACATGTGTGTACAGACTTGTAATTCTATTGTAGATGGTGTTAAATAAGGTATATGATGTGAAATATTATAAATATGTACACATATACAATCATACAAATGCATACACATATATCACTTATTGAGGACCAGCTCAATGGAATCTCCATTTAATAGTCTGAACTAAGTGGCCTAGGAGATAGAACACTGAGCCTGGAGTCAGGAATATCTGAGCTCAAATCCTGCCTCAGACTCTTAACTACTTGCATGATCCTGAGAAAGTCTCCTGCCTCAGTTTCCTCATCTGTAAAATGGGGTTAATTATTGCACATACTATAAGAGTGGAGACCATCTGGAGTAATGGTTTCACTCCAATGAGAAGGTCCTGAGATACCAAAGAAAGAAGCAGTTCATGCCAGAGGGGTGACATATAGGCTTATAGGGGAGTTTATTTACAAGACTGGTCCTAGGTGATGACGGGACAATAATAGATGTCCATGTCACACCCAGGCCAGGCTAGGTGTTATATACAAACAGAACATAGAAGGAATAGTCCAAGGATGGCCCATAGTCACATGCAAGCTTTCCTTTGGCTTAGAGCTACTTTTGCTATTGATATTCACTGTGAGACTTGAGGTCAAATTCCTATACTCTTATTTCCATTGTACAATGATTTTAAGTACCTTGCATTTTGGAAAGAACAAATCTTTGGTAGTCATTTATTATATTTGGAGAATGATACCCTAGTCCAATGACTTTGACTTTAATAACCAATGAATTTGATTATGATTTAATTGAAGTAATGTAAAAAGATGGTTGAAATTTTTTGTATATCTTACATGTAGGGGCTAGTGTTTTAGTGAGTAGAGCACCATCCCTGGATTCAGGAGGACTTGGTGTTTAAATCTGGCTTCAGATATTTACTAGTGGTATGATCTTGGGTAAGTTACTTAACCTTTTTCTGCTTTAGTTTCCTCATCTGAAAAATAAACTGGCGAAGGAAATGTCAAACCACCTGAATATCTTTGCCAAGAAAACCCAAATGGGGTCATGAAGAGTCTGAAAAGACTGAACATTGACTAAATATTAGTAACTGTGCTAATCGCTTTCCAGATGTTATCTCATTTGACAGAAGACATTTACACAAAATAACCATTTATAATGGATAGGAGCCAAGATAGTGGAGTACAGGCAGCAACTCAGATGAACCCTCCCAACATTCCCCTATGAAAATTCTAAATTAACTCTTCAAATAGAATTTTAGAATGTCAGAGATAACAAAAGATCAGGATGAGACATTTTCCTAGCCCAGGATGACTTAGAAGGTCAGACAGGAGATGTCTATGACATTGGGTGGGAACCAGTTCAGAGCTACAGACTAGTGGCACAAGCAGTGGACCTTGGAAGTGGCTGGGATAGTGACAGCTTCAGGTGCTCTCAACCCAGAGATGGCAAGAAAATTGAACAACTTTTCAGGCAGAGAGGAGCATTTGTTGTTGGCCACAAGAGAGCAGGGGATCTGGTCATAGCTCCAAGGCAGGGAGGAGCACTAGTACGTGTAGTTGCAGGGGAGCAGAACCCCTTTCTGAATAAAGACCAGAGCATAGACCACTTTTAGGACAGCATCATCTTAAAAGCACCAAAAACCCTGTATACCCCCTCATTCCCCCCCCCCCCCCGCAGAAAACAGAAGCACAACTAGATCTGAAGCTTGGGACAGAGTTCAACTTTAACATAAAGTTCAAAGTCAATACATAGATTAGAAAATGAGCAAACAACAGCCACAAAAAGAATTTAATCTTAAACTACCACAGTGGCAGGGAAGACTAAGACATAAACTCAGAAGACAACAATGTGGAAATAGCTACAAGCAAGACTGCAATAAAAATGCTATTAGGACCCAAGACTAGCAAGAATTCCTGGGAGATTTAAATAAATAGATAAGAATGATAGAGGAAAAAAAATTAAGAAAAGAGATTGATGCAAGAAATTTATAAAAAAAAGAGATTTGACATCTTGGTAAAAGTGGCACAAAAAATATTGAAGAAAAAAACACCTTAAAAAAATAGAAATGGCCTCATGGTAAAAAAAGGTACAAAAATTCACTAAAGAAGAAGCCAAATAGAAAAAGTAAGAACAGAATAAACAAAGAAAAATAATTCCCTAAAAATTAGAATTGGCCAAGTGGAAGCTAATGACTTCATGAGAGATCAACAAATAATAAAACCATGCTAAAGGAATAAGGAAAAAAGAAGAAAATGGGAAGTATCTCATTAGGAAAACAACTGACCTGGAAAATAGAACTAGGAGAGATACTTTAAGAATTATTGAACTATCTGAAAGCAATGATCAAAAAACAAGAGTCTGGACATCATTTTTCAGGAAGATATCAATGTGGTAATGTTTTGCATGAATGCACATATATAATATAACTTATATCACATTACTTACCATCTCAGAGAAAGGAGAGATCAGGGAGAGAGAAAATTTGAAACTAATTTTTTTTAAAAAATGAATTAAAAAAATTGTCTTTTCGTTGTGCTGGGGAAAAAGAAAATGCCACTAAAACGAACAATAACAACATAAAAACTCCATAAAAACAACAAAAAAGAAGTTACATTTTTTCTTTATTAAAGATTTTATTTATTTTGAGTTTTACAATTTTCCCCCTAATCTTACTTCCCTCCCTCCACCCCCACACAAAAGGCAATTTGCAAGTCTTTGCATTGTTTCCATGGTATACATTGATCCAAATTGAGTGTGATGAGAGAGAAATCCTTAAGGAAGAAACATAAAGTATAAGAGATAGCAAGATCAGACAATCAGATAGCAGTTTTTTTTTCTAAATTAAAGATAATAGTCCTTGGTCTTTGTTCAAACTGCACAGTTCTTTCTCTGGATACAGATGGTATTCTCCATCTCAGACAGTCCCAAATTGTCCCTGATTGTTGCACTGATGTAATGGTCGAGTCCATCAAGGTTGATCATCACCCCCATGTTGCTGTTGTGTGCAGTGTTTTTCTGGTTCTTTTCATCTCACTCAGCATCAGTTCATGCAAATCCCTCCAGGCTTCCTTGAATTCCCATCCCTCCTGGTTTCTAATAGAACAATAGTGTTCCATGACACACATATATCACAGTTTGCTAAGCCATTCCCCAATTGAAGGGCATTTACTTAATTTCCAATTCTTTGCCACCACAAACAGGGCTGCTATGAATATTTTTGTACAAGTGATGTTTTTACCCTTTTCCATCATCTCTTCAGGGTACAGACCCAGTAGGGGTATTGCTAGATCAAAGGGTATGCACATTTTTGTTGCCCTTTGGGCGGATTTTGAATTTCTCTCCAGAAAAGTTGGATGAGTTCACAACTCCACCAACAATGTAATAGTGTTCCAGATTTCCCACAACCCCTGGGTTCAAATCCAGTCTCAGACACTTAATAATTACCTAGCTATGTGGCCTTGGGCAGGCCACTTAACCCTGTTTGGCTTACAAAAAAACCTAAAAAAAAAAAAAGACAGAGCTAACAGATAATTTGATCCTCAGATATAAGACTCAAGAGAAACAAAAAAAGGTAAACAATCCTAAGGGACTATGTAATTTTAAACTATTCACATTCCTAAGTGGAAAGATGATCATTGTAATTCATAACAGCTTTCTCATTATTGGGGCAATTAGGAGTGTGTATTATATATATATATATATGTATATGTATATATGTATGTATATACATATATATGTAAATTTGAGTAGGATGCAAATATATACAAATATATACATATAGATATATGTTTATACACATATATAGAAAGCATAGATGTGGGTTGAATATGAAGGAATGATATCTAAAAAAATCAAGGGGTGAGAGAGGAATGTACTGGGAGAATGCCAAAGGGTGAAGTAGAATCGGTTCAATTATCTCATATTTAAGACTCAAGAAAAAAACTTTTACAATGGAGGGGGAGAGGGAGAGGTAAGGGAAATTGAGTGAATCTTACTCTCCTCAGAATTGGTCCAAAGAGGGAATAACATACATATTCAATTGGGTATAGAAATCTATCTTACTATACAGGAAAGTAGAAAGGGAAGAGGATAAGAGAAACTGGTGTGATAGAGGGAGGGCAGATTAGGGAAGGGTGTAGTCAGAAACAAAACACTTTTGAGAAGGGTCTTGGTGAAAGGAGAAAGAATAGAATCAACAGGTAGGCGGGGAATACAATTAGCAAGGGTCACTATGAAACAAGTCTCAATTGCCAAATACATAGAGAGTTGAGTCAAGTTTACACAAATAAAAATCATTTCCCAATTGATAAATGATCAAAAGATATGAACAGTTTTCAGATGAAGTTATCAAAGCTATCTAGAACCAAATGAAGGGGTGAGAAAGAGGGACCCACTGGGAGAAGGGGAAGGGAGAGGTAAAATGGGAAAAATTTTTCTCATATAAATGAGTTGTACAAAGATCTTTTTATAGGTAGAGGGAAAAATGGGTATGGAGTGGGCAATATTTCAACCTTATTCTCAGTGGAAATGTCCTCACAAAATAAATTGGGTAGAAAAAAATCTACTATATCGAATAAAGAAATAAGAAGACAAGGGAATAAGAGATATGGGGAGGGTACTAATAAAAAGGAGGGCAGATTAAGGGAGGCAGTGATCAGAAGAACATACTTTTGAAGAGGGACAGGGTAAAAAGAGAGAGAGAAGGATAAACGAAAGGAAATGACTATGATTATGAATGGAATGAACTCATTCACAAAACAAAAGTAGTTTGTGGAATGGATCAGAAACCAGAATCCAGCAATATGTTGTTTACAAGAGACATACTTGAAATAGAAAGATATACACAGAGTCAAAATAAAGGGCAGAATCTAGTTTGCTTTAGGTGAAGTTTAAAAAAAGGCAGGTGTGATAATCATGATCTCAGACAAAAGCATATATAGACTTATAACAATGAAAAATAAAAAAAATTAGAGAAAATTTCTCTAATAAAGGCTTCTTTTCTCAAATATAGGGAGATGAATCCAATTTATAAAAATTAGAGCCATTCCATGATTGATAAATGGTCAAAGGATATGAACAGGTGGTTTTTCAGACAAAATCAAAGCTTTTTATAATTATATGAAAAATATTCTATATCACCATTGATTGGAGAAACACAAAACGAATCTAAAGTACCACCTTATGCTATCAGAAATGACAAATACTGAAGGGAATCAAGACAAATCGGTACTCTGATAAATTGTTGGTGGAGTTGTGAACTGGCCCAACTATTCTGGAGAACAATTTGGAACTATAACTAAAAGGCTACAGAACAGTTCATATCCTTTAATCCAACCAAACCACTAGTAGGTCTATATCAAAGGAATCAAAGGAAAAGGAAAATTGAACTACATGTAAAAAAAGGCAAGAGCTCTTTTTTTTGGGGGGGGGTGACAAAGAATAGGAAATCAAGAGGCTGCTCATCAATTGGAATTGAACAAGTTGTAATGGAATACTATTATGCTATACATTATGAAGAAGTGGATGACTTCAGAAAAAGATCTACATGAACTGATGCAAAGTGAAGTGAAAAGAATCAGAAGATCATGGTGCAATGTTGTCATAATCATCCACCATGAAAGATTTGTCTACTCTGATTAACACAATTATCTGAGACAATGCCAAAGGACTCAGGATACTATTCCCCTCCAGAGAAAGGACTGATGAACTAAATGCAAATTTCTTCACTTTCTTTACTTTTTTGTTTTTTTCTAAATATGTGTCTAATTTGGATGATTTGTTTGGCATGATTTCATATGTAAAATTAATTGATACCATTTGGCTTGCCTTCATATTAGGTGGGAAGAAGGGAGAGAATTTGGAACTCAAAATGTAAAAAGAATTAAAAATAAATCAAATTTTTTAAAAAATTAAAAATAATTTGGAAAAACATTTCGTGGTCCAAAGAACTAAAGGACATGCATCATTAGCTTATTCTCCTGTTCTAAATTCATGAGTCAAGCTCACAAGGGGTAGATGGTTCAGACTTGGTACATGTCTGGCCATCTAAGCAAAGGTAGAAGCGGGGAGCTGTGTTCACATGAACACAATCTGCACTAATTGCTTGCTGAATAGCCCTTCAATGCTATGATTAGATAAACTTCTTTTTCATAGTGGAGGAAAAATAAATACAATGATCATGACCTTACATTTCACTTTTTGCAAGAAGTTCATTGGTTACCTGGAATTTATCCTGTATACGTTAGAATTGGACCCAGTTGTTTGTGTGTTGTCTCCCCTATTAACTTCTGAACTCCTTGGAAGCAGGGTTCTAGAGTCTGGGTTCCTAGAATATAAATCAAGATTCTCACAATTTCAATTGTAGAGGTTGTACAGTTAGAGAAAGTGAATGTTCAGCCTGCCGGCACATTGTTGGATTTTTTGTCTTAACTAAAGAACCAACGTACCTGTGGCAACATGGAGTAGTATTCTGCATCTGTGTGAAAGCACTGTAATAGTCATATTTGAAAAACAGATCCTCCTTTCCCTCCCTGCTCCATCCTAGGGTCATTTTTGCTTTACAAGAGGAATGAACAAGCAAATGTTGGTTGAAGGGTGAGGGGGAGAACCTTTCTTTTTAAATAGAAGTCAAACAATAAAACCACTTTACTGTGGTGGAGATTCTTTGAAATCACAAGGATTAAAGGAAATTGGAGACTGAAATATCTCTTTCTAAAATTTTGGACAGCTAGGAGAGATTGCAGTTTTTAGCTGCCTGGACTATAATCATCTTTCCAGGAAATGAGATAATTTATTACTGGGGGGGGGGAGAAAATTTAATTAGTTTGAGAGTGTTCTCTCAAAACACATGGGCAATTGACTGTAGGAAATACCTGGACTTTTTTGATTAAATATTTGGTTAAGATAAAGCATCCTTTATTGCTAACAGTTTTGCAGCTTTTGAATAATTTCCTTCTGTAGAGCTGACCACCTTGTCAATAATCTTTAAGCATTGAAAAATTCTTTTAAGAAAAAAATAAACAAATAAACTAATAAAAATTCTTTTAAGAAACTAGAAATAATATGGATGCCTATCCATTGGGAGTGGCCAAAGTGAAGAGAAATGTTAAGGAATGCTATTACATCTTTAGAAATGACATGGGGATTCAGAGAAATTCAAAGATTTACATGAACTACTTACAGGATCAAATGGGAAAGCAAAGCCCATAGGGTCTAGAATGATATCCCATAAATTAAAGCAACATAAAAAATCAGTTTCTGATTTTTTTATAATAATGGATCTCCGTCCCAGAGAACCAATGACGGGAAGACACTTCCCTCATGTCAGCAGGGAGATGGAGGACAATGGATATGGAATACAGGAATCACTATCAGACACAGTAACCTCTAGTGTTTTTCTTTATTACAAATGTCACTGTGGATTGTTGTAAGGGGGCAAGGCAGTGATAAACTTTTTTTAAAAAAAGAAAAAATGCAATGTGCTTAGTGAGAAAAGTTAAAATATCTCTTAAGAGATAATTCTAGCATAAGGTTCTTTAAACCAATATTAAGATTATCCAACTTTCAGGTCATTCTTTGACAGGATGATTTGTAGATTAAAAAAAGAAATTCAATTAAAATTGATAAATAAAATAAAACTTAAAAATAACGTTTGTCAGCTGTATTCTTTGTCATTTCCATTTTAATGCCCTACATGCCAGATTCTGGGTGGGTGTTTTCAAAGCTGGAAAGGATTCTCCTATAACATATTTTATCCCTAATTGCTTGAAGAAATCCAGATTCACTGTGGCCAATCCATTCTCCCCACTTCTCCAGGCTCCCTCTAGTCTGCCTTTTGATTTTTGGCAGTCTCTCTCTCTCTCTCTCTCTCTCTCTCTCTCTCTCTCTCTCTCTCTCTCTCACACACACACACACACACACACACACACACACCGCTCATCATGCTAGCTTCCATGTACATAAATATCCATAGCCACCTTCTTGTTTTTTCAACTCCGTTACTTTGTCCTCTGTAGAATTCTTACAAATTGTGGGGGTGGGTGAGGAGAAAATGGTGAGGAAGAGTGAGTTACTGGATTTCAATGATCTATACAGTAGTCACTGGAAAACAAATTTTTTTTGCCCAGTTTTTCATCCAAAAAAGGTTATAGAGATGTGGAAATACAGGCAGTTCATCCAAGGAGCACAGACTTTGTTCCTATTATCTAATCTCCATTTTGAAGGATTTGGCATTTTAGCAGAACTGTATCTCACAAAAAATGTCTCTTTTTAATTACAAAAGTAAAGCAAAGATAGGCAACTGAGTTTACTAACTGATTTTGTCCTTGTCTCTCTAGAGAGAGGTTTTAAACTAATATTTTACCATTCAGATTGGGAATTCATATGGGTCACTATTCTGCAGCCATCTCTATGGACATTCCCTTTTGAAGGTTTTCTAAAACCAATTACAGAACTACAAATCAGAACCAAAATTTGGCTAACACTGAAGTTCTGGAGAATATAGAGGGTCACTGTAGTCTTTCAGTAACTAAACATAGCTGAGTTTAGGACATATCTAGAATAATTAGTAAATCAACGAATATTTATCAAACACCAGGAGCTAGTGACATATACAAAGAACAAACCAAGCTCTCCAGGAGTTATGGCAGGCGTCATCCTGACCCCACCCGGTATTTGTGCCCCCCACCTCCCATGGGTGCTCTCCTGGTCCCTATGTTCTACCCCTCCCCAAGCAATATATACATTGGAGCCTCCTTAGAAGGAATCCCATCAAGTCTCAAGATATTCTCTCTCCTCTACCATCCCCAGCCTAGGTGACCTTGAGGCCAGGTTTCATTTGCTCACCCTGGTGCATCTCTTACTGCCTGCCCAAGTGCAAAGTTGGTTGTTACAATGTTGCTATGACTAGACTTTAAGGCCTCTTTATCTCCAGAAAATTCTCTTTTAATTTTCTCCCTCCTGACTTCAATGTAAATGCTGGTGCCTCCAGGGAAAGGCATCAACAAATTCCATATTTTGCAAAATTACTTCTAGTGGAATTGTTTAGAGGAAGGGCTATGTCAGTAGGGATCAAATGGGATGGAACCTGTGATTTGTTTCATTTAGGGAACTTGCAGTAAGGAAAACTGCAGGTCAGCATTCTGCCTTCAATTTGAGAGGGTCGGGAGTTGTCTCTAATACTGAGAAGCGGCTTGTTCAGAGTCCTACAGCCAATATGTGCGGGAGGCAGGATTGAAATCGGGGTTGTCCTATCTCTGAGACCTGCTCTGCCATGTTGTCTCTTCATAGATTGTACAGTGGAGTGTGGGTGCTAGGGGCCCCAAAGTGCTGCAGTCACGAAGACTCCTTTTTGTGAATTCAAATCTAACAGCAAATACTTACTAGCTACATGATCCCGGGCATGTCACTTAACCCTGTTTGTCTAAAATGAACTGGAGAAGGAGATGATGAAAACCACTCCAGTAGTTTTGGCTAGAAAACCCTAAATGGGGGTCACAAAGAGGGAGAGAACACTGAAAAATGACTGAATAACAAAATAAATGAGAGACAGACAGACACACAGAGATAATGGAAGACAGAGAGGGGTGGGGAGAGAAAGAGAAAGAGGGAGGGAGATGGGGGAGAGAGAGAGAGAGGGCAAGAGAGATACAGAGACGGAAAGACAGAGCAAGAGAGAGAGACACAGAGACAGAAAGAAAGACAGAGAGAGCAAGAGAGACACAGAAAGAGAGGGGGAGGGAGAGAGAGGGGAAGAAAGGGAGAGGGAGGGGATGAGAGGAAAGAGAAGAAGAAGGGGAAAGAAGGAAAGGGAGATTGCTATTTAAGTTCCATTTTTTCCACTAAGGAAATGACCTTCAAATTGGCAAATTATAAGAGACCTCATTAAGTGAGAATTAAACCTCTCAGTAGGAAAAAAGCTAGAAAGAAAATACCCAGCTACTTGAAGGAAGTGCTAATCTCCAAGAACAGCTAGATTTCATTCCAGGGTATTAACAGACTTGCAGACATGATTATAGACCACTGTAGATAAGCTCTGAGAAATCACAGAGAAAGGTCACCCTTTTAGGAGATTGACAATAATTATAAATACAGTTCCAATTTATACAAAAGAGGATTATGAAAAAATAAAGACCCATAGACTTGACAACAATTCTCAGAAAAATTCTTGCATGAATTACTGAAGATGTAACATGAATTTCCAGACATGTAGAATTTTAGAAAAGAAAGAGGTGTTTAGGTTCACAAAAAAGCTTTGTCTAAATAAACACATTTCATTGTTTTGTTTGTTTGTTTTGGTTTTTTGAAAGGCAATGGGGTTAAGTGATTTTGCCCAAGGTCACACAGTAATTATTGTGTCTGAGATCAGATCTGAACTCAAGTCCGCCTGACTCCTGGGCTGCTTCTCTATCTACTGCACCACCTACATTTCATTTTTTGATAGTGGTGAGGCTTTTTTTTTCTTTTGATAGCTAATCAAGGACTGAACCGGACAAATGATCTACCATGTTGAATTTGGCTTGGGAGACCAGTCAGTAGAAAACATAATAGAGAGGAGGGGTTCAGTTTTGCAGTCTTCTAGCAAAGGATGATCACATCCCTTGTGATGAGGCACAAATTTTAGGAGAAGTAGCTTTTGGATTGAGGAGAGAGATCCTACTGTCTCCAACATTGGAGGGCTTTAAAAGGAGACTGGATGACAACTTCTTGGAAAGGATGAAAAGATTTTTGTTTAGGCATGAGTTAGAAAGATGACTTCCAGGCAGCTATTCCAATGTTGAGATTCACATTAAGGAATGGCATTGACCCTCCAAAATGTGATAAATTAAAGAAGAAATAATAGTGAAACATAAAAAGTGGAGTGTTGTTTATTTCATTAAAATTTCCACCCCTCCCCCAAATCTACTAAACTGTGTTATCGTAGGGCTAAAATCCAAGAGTCATGAACTTTTCTATTATAAGACAAACTGTTAGAACAACTCGATTTCCAAATGTACCTTTCTGGACAAACAGGGTTTTGGGAGTCAACATTATGTTTTTCTTTGTAATCAAGCATTTCTTTGAAAGTTAATTAAATTTGGGAAATAAAATTTAACCACAGATTTGACAATTTATGCTTTAAATTTGCCACCATTGTGTGATAAAGTAATTTTTCAGTTATAACCAGTCAACATAAATTGTGTGAGAACTATTTCTCTGATTCTTTAATGATTTCCTGCTATCTTTCTTGTGGGATTTTATGATAAGTTTTTTTTATTAGACTTTAATATCAATTAAGAATTCATTCTCCCATCAAATCTTTCCTTTTGGATTATATCAAACTTTGACCAGGGGAAGACACAGCTTACGCTTACAATAGGTATTTGTTCATCTTTTTTCTACCGCAATAATTTATCGACTACTGGAAGCTGGGTGGCACAGCAGAGAGTGCTGAGCCTGGAGTCAGGAAGACCCAAGTTCAAATCCAGATTCACTTACTAGCTGTGTGACCCTGGACAGGTCACTTAACTCTATTTGCCTTCAACTCTGCAGAATGAGCTGGAGAAGGAAAAGGCAAGCCACTCTAGAATCTTTGCCAAGAAAATGGCCCCAAAGTGGAGGGCAAGGATTGTTTTTGCTTTAGTCCTTGTGCCCCAGCACTTAGTATGGTGTTTGGTATACAGCTGGGTGGTACCAGCCCTTCAGTCAGGAGAATCTGAGTTCAAATGTGACTTCAGACACTTGATACTTACTAGATGTGTGACCTTGGGCAAGTCACTTAACCCTGATTTCCTCACACTCCAGGTCATCTCCAGTCATTCTGATTCATATCTGGCCACTGGACCCAGATGGCTCTGGAGGAGAAAGTGAAGCTGGGGACTTAGCCCAGCCCTCACTCAGATCCAATTCATGTGCTTGTCATGGCAAATAATGTCATGGTCTTCTATGAGAATGAAGGGCAAATATTACCATCATACAGTATTTCCTTTATGAATAATTCTTCATCCTTATTTGTACCTTAATATCTATGAGTAGAGAAGTTCAAATACTTTCTTTTTCATTGTTTCATGCATTGAAAAAAGTGTTAGTTTTCAAAGGTAATAACCATCTTTAACAAAATGTGAGAAGGTTGACTATATCCTATTCTGATATTTTTCTGTTTTCTACCACAGACTAAATTTTTCCTAATAATACTACTGACTAAGACTATTAAACAGACATTCCCAGAAGTGCTTGCAAAATATTGCAAAAATGTTTTGGATCATGTGCTACAGTAGAAAGATTTGCCACATGTTAGATAAGGGAAGTGTCGGGAATGTTAGCAAGATTTTTGAAAATATTGGGTAGCTCTCCTTGAGTGACCTTTCAACAGCATTAGCAGAGCCTGGCCCTTGAGGTTACTAAGTAAGTTTGATAGACCGACATCTTAGGTTTGCTCCATGGTAGTATATTTGATCTTTGAGTGGGAGTGGAAGGTCTCTGTCAATTAATAATTTTATTGATGAGGAAATTGAGACTGAAAGGGGCTCAGTGATATGTCTGGAGTCACACAGAAGGAAGCATTCCAAGCTTGGGAGGACGTCCCTGGTTTTGGGATCTCTTGCAATTCCCTTTGGTGTACCCACTTAGGATACCCAGGGGCACCTCTTTGGCACAAAGAGGCAACAGAATGCACTTTGGGGGGCAGGGCTGCCTTGATTGGTCTTGAGTCACTATTTCAAGTACTGTTTTTGTGGGGGAACATCTGATGCCTCTTTCTGTTTGATGATGTTCACTCCCCCTATTTCTGAAATATCCTCTACCTTTTTGATAAGCCTCCCCATATTTTTTTTAGGTTTTTGCAAGGCAATGAGTTTAAGTGGCTTGCCCAAGGCCACACAGCTAGGTCATTATTAAGTGTCTGAGGTCGGATTTGAACTCAGGTCCTCCTGACTCTAGGGCTGGTGCTCGATCCACTGCGCCACCTAGCCGCCCCAAGCCTCCCCGTTCTTGCAGGCAGCAAATGTTGAGACTTCTTTCCTAGTCCCAAATTACTGGTAATGGTTTTACAACTCAGGACAGGGGGTTCTACCTGGGTGGCCTGGGATTAGAAGGAGTCAGGCCTTCTGCCATTGTAAATCAGAGAGGGTAACATCATTTTCTTTCTTCTTCCAACCCTAAGGATTAACCTTCCTTTTTGGCATTCAAAGCCATTCATCCCCTTTCCACTCTTCAAAACCTTACCCCACCACCCCGAATTTTCTGTGATCCAGAGGATCTGACCTCCATGTTTTTCTGGCATTTCTTCTGCCTGGAATATTCTCTCTCCTCATTTCTGTCTCCTGGCTTCCTCCAAGTCTCAGACAAAAATCCCACCTTCTTTCCCACATCCCCTTATTATTAGTGGCTTTCTTTTGAGAAAACCTCTAATTTATCCTGTATCTATTTTAGCATTTTATATGGTTTTTTACTTATTGTCCACCTCTTCCCCCCTATTACATTGTAATCTCCTCGAAAGCAGGAATTTTCTTTGATTAGCCAGCACTAAGCTTTACATATGGTAGATTTGATTTGCCTTGGTACTTTTTTTTTTCAGTCACCAAGGACTAAAATCAGGGGTTTTGTGAGACTCAAATAAGAAAACAGATGTAAAGTATCTTACAGACCTTAAAGTGCTTCATAAATGTCAGTGATGTTGATGATGATGATGATGATGATGACTATGTTCCAGTCAACAGGTCTCTGTCTGATCATTACTTCATTCTCCGAGTCTTCTTTTGTTTACAGAACAAAACAGGGGTGTGCTAGTACAGTTTTCACAACACACACTTTAAAAATCTAATCTGCATTATTCCATTTTCTTAAGTCCAGACAATCAATTAAACAATAAAGACCTGTTGTGGGGCATGAGTATTCACACAAAATTGAATAACTGGGGAGCAGGGTTAGAGCTGACTCCAGCACATTCCTGGTGAAAAGGCTCTATTCCCGCTCCCCCCCCCCCCCTTTTTTAACTTTGACCCAGTTGAAACATTTTTGGTAGATGTTGCTGCAAGGACAGGACAAAGTCCTTTCCAGAGTGGCCATATTTGCATATGAAGGAACCAAGACTGTAACTGAATCTCTGTACTCTTCTCTACCCACTCAACTATATTGGAGAACTAAAAAAAATTTAGTTTGATAACTTGGTTACCCTAAAGTCCAGATGTTTTTTAGTAGTTATTGGACAAATAATTGTTACTGGGTTTATAACCTGATCTTAAGAGATTAAAGACTGAGAAGTGTTTGAAATCAATATCATTAACTAGGGTGAAATCTTTGACACAAAGACTCCCTTAATTAAGAGAAAAATCCAAAGAAAAGTTTAATTCAGACTTTTGTCTTAACTTTTATATTATGGATTCCTTTGATGGTCTGTTAGAGTCGATGTACTCATTTTCAGGGTAATGTTTCTAAATTAAAATACATATGATTACAAAGAAAACCAATTATTTTGAAATACATTTGTCAAAATACTTTTAAAATAATTAATTCATGAACCCCATATTAAGAACAAGACTCTAACTGGTAGCAACCTCCTCCTCAGAAAAAAAAAAGACTTAGGATCTCCTGTTAAGGATACTAGGGGATATTAGGGCGCTACTTTTGAAGGGACAAAATAGAGGAGACTTATTGCTAGTCCTAGGACAAGAATTGTCTGCCTTTTCTAAAAGACTTAGAAAAAATTTACAGATATTAAGGAAGCATGAAAGCCAAGGAAGACACAGCCAAGGATTTTAGCTGAATTAGAAATTGGAATAAGTCACGTAACAACTGGCAGAAACAAGTACTGAGCAACTAGAAGAAGAAACTACAAACCAGGTCAAGTGGATATTATATAACTAGCAGCCATTGTGGCATCACTAGAACAACATCAGAGGCATGAGTTATTTCTCCATATGTGTTCCCTGGTACCATGAGTTCCCTAATTATGTACCTTTACGACTTTGGTTGCTACAAGAGTAAACTTTTCTCTCTAGACCTCTGTATAAGGAAGAATCTGTCCTAGGTTTATGAGGCAAATGCTTTGGTGCTTTTTATTCACCATCATCATCATCATCATCATCATCACCATCATCATCATCATCATCATCATTATTATTATGCCATTGCATTAAGTGACTTTTCTTTGATCTAATTATATCTTTTGACTTAATTTTTTTTTTTTAGATTTTTGCAAGGCAATAGGGTTAAGTGGTTTGCCCAAGGCTACACGGCTAGGTAATTATTAAGTGTCTGAGGTCAGATTTGAACCCAGGTACTCCTGACTCCAAGGCTGGTGCTTTATCCACTGCGCCACCTAGCTGCCCCTTGACTTACTCTTTTTAAAAAATTTCAAATCCAATCCTCCTTTAATACCCTAAATACAGAACTATCTGCATTGAGAAACATATATATATATATATATATATGTATAGAAAATATATCTTCATATATATATTGAAATAGATATTGATCATGATTACATATGTAGATCTAGGTTGAGTATACATATTTTTAATTTTCTTTAATTTATTTACACATTATTAAAATATAATATAAAAATATAAAACCCCATGAGAAATAAAGTGAAAGAAAGAGGAAAAAAAATGTGTTTCAGTCTGTGATCTGATACCATCAGCTATGTCTTGGGTGGATCACATTCTTTATCATAAGCCCATCACAGAAGTTACTTCCATATTTTTCCACAATTGCTGTTGCTGATTGTAATTCCTTCCATCCATTCCTCCCCACTACCTTCTATTATATTTTCTCTCTCCTTTCACTCTGTCCCTCTTCAAAAATGTGCTGTGGGGCAGCTGGGTGGTGCAGTGGACAGAGCATGGGCCCTGGGGCCAAAAGGCCCCAAGCCTACATCCTTCCCCAGAGACCCAGCAACCATCCGGTCCCATGGTCCTGGATAGGCTGCCCAATCCCACCACCTTACAAAAAAAGTAAAAAAGAAAATGTGTTATATCTGACTATCCTCTCCTATGATCTACCCTCTCCTCTAACACCCACAATCCCCCTCCCCTCCCTTGTCCCCCTCCTCTCCTTTTTCCTCTAGATGGCTAGACCCTATTGAGTGTGCATACTGTTTCCTCTATGAGCCATTTCTGATAAGAATGAAGGCTCCCTCATTCCCTCTCACCTTCTCCCCCTCCATACCATTGCAAAAGCTATTTCTTGACTCTTTTACATGAAATTCCTTAGTCTATTCTACCTCTCCTTTCTCTTTCTCCCAGTACATTTCCTTTTCACTCATTTGACTCCATTTTCACAGTATATTATACCTTCTAATTCAGCTCTCTCCTGTGTCTCAACTATATAAGCTCCTTCTACCTGCTCTATTAAATGAGGAGGTCCACATGAGTATTATTGGTATCATCTTCCCATGCAGGAATATACATAGTTCATCATCATCAAGTCCCTTATAATTTACCCTTCTTGTCCACTCTCTGCTTCACCTGAATCCTATACTTGGAGATCAAGCTTTCTGTTCAGCTCTGGCCATTCCAACAGGAACATTTGAAATTCCCCTGCTTCATTGAATGTCCATCTTTTTCCCCTGGAAGAGGATGTTCAGTTTTGCTGGGGAGTTGACTCTCGGTTGCATTCCAAGCTCTTTTGCCTTCCAGAATATTATATTCTAAGTCCTATGAGACTTTAATGTAATTGCTGCTAAGTCCTGTGTGATCCTGACTGTAGCTCCATGGTATTTGAATTGTGTCCTTCTGGCTGCTTGTAATATTTTCTCTTTGACCTGAAAGTTCTGGAACTTGACTATAATATTCCTGGGGGCTGGCTCTCTTTTTTTGGCTCTCTTTCCAGGAGAGATCAGTGGATTCTCTCAATTTCTATTTTACCCTCTGCTTCTAGGATATCAAGGTAATTTTCCTATAGGAATACTTTAAAAATGAGATCAAGGCTCTTTTTCCAATCATGACTTTCAAGTAGCCCAATAAGTTTTAAATGATCTCTTCTGTATTTGTTTTAAGATCAGTTGGTTTTTTTAAGTTTTTTTTTTTTTGCAAGGCAAACGGGGTTAAGTGACTTGCCCAAGGCCACACAGTTAGGTAATTATTAAGTGTCTGAGACTGGATTTGAACCCAGGTACTCCTGACTCCAGGGCCAGTGCTTTATCCAGTACGCCACCTAGCCTCCCCCTACGCCACCTAGCTGCCCCCTACGCCACCTAGCTGCCCCAGATCAGTTGTTTTTCAGTGAGATATTTCACACTTTCTTCTAGTTTTTTTATTCTTTTGGTATTGAATTATTGTGTCAATTTCTTGCAAAGTCATCAGCTTCCTTAAGCTCCATTCTAAATCTGAAGGATTGGTTTTCTTATCTCCTTTTCCATCTGGCCAATTCTGCTTTTAAAGCATTCTTATTAATTTTTTGAACTTTTTTTTTCCATTTCACCTAAACTGGTTTTTTAATGTTATTTTCTTCAGCATTTTTTGGATCTCCTTGGCTAAATTGCCGACTTTGTTTTCATGTTTTTCTGAATCTCTCTCATTTCTCTTTCCAATTTTTCTTTTACCTCCCTTACTTGATTTTCAAAATCTTTTTTGAACTCTGTCATGGCCTGAGCCCAACTTCTATATTTCTTGGAATCTTTAGATGCAGAAGCTTGGACTTTCTCATCCTCAGAGCCTGTATTTTGGTCCTCCACAGGGACCAAAGTAATTGTCTATGGTCAGGTTTCTTTGTTTTTTTCTGTTTATTTATTTCCCCCAGTCTGTGCCTGGTTTAGTGGTGCTTTGAGCTTTGTTGGGACACCTCCACAAGGACCTCAGTAGATGAGACTCTGATTGCTCTCCTGGTCTGGAATGACCACAAGCACACCCCTCTGCTCTGGAGCTGTGAGGAGGGTCCCCTGCTCTATGGGGGGCCAGACTGTGACCAGAGTCTGAATATGGTCAAAGCCCCAGAGTCCTGTCCCAGGGACAGAGGACTGACCTCAGCAGTCTCCCTCCACTCCCTTACCTTCCTAGGGCTAAGCATTCAGGGCACAGCTGCCAGGCGGCTCCTGCTGGGTGGCTCCTGCTGGGCGGCTCCACAGATCTGCTTCCATTTCCTGGGATCTCGGCTATGCTGAGGGCTGGAGCCACTTTGAGGAAGGTCACACTGGCCTGGGCTTTGCATTTGCTCTGGCAGAGGTCTCTCTGCTGGTGCTCCCTGGGGTGGCAGGTCAGGAAACTGCATCTGCTGCCAGGAGCCCTGGGGACTCCCAGGGACCAGACCTAGGCACCCAGAAGGCTGAAGCTCCTTCACTCTGGCATGATGCCACCCCTCCAACTCCATGGAACAGAGCCTTTTTACCGTTTTCCAGGTTACTTTGGGTTGAGAATTGCCTCACTAGATCTTTCTGTGGGTACTGTCTCTCAAAAACTTATTTAGAGCCATAATTTTAAGGTTTTAAAGTATTTTGGAGAGAGCTCCTAAGAAAGGCTGTTCTCCTGCCACCATCTTGGCTCCCCCCCCCAAAGGTAAACAGATGACTGGGGACTTGTGAGTTTTAGGATATGAAGACTCACAGAGTACCTTGATCTTGGGACAGTCATCTGAAAGTAGAGGGGTGCTCTACACTGACAATAACTCACATTTCAATAGTACTTTGAGATTTTCAGAGCGAATCCCATAGAGTAACCCTATGGGAAAGTTAATAAAAATATTATTAATAGGTATGGCTCTAAAATGATTCACATAAGGAAATTTAAAGAGGATGCATCTATAGATACAGGACTAGAGAAGAACACAGCGGCTACAGGATCTCCATTTTGCAGATAAGGAAACTGAGGTTCAGAAAGGTTTTAGTAATTTACTTAGGATCCAAATAGACAGCATGTATCAGAGGCTGATATAGGACCATCAGACTACACTTGGAAATTTCCTTAAATCATATTGCTCTTGGGTATTCCAGAGAATGATTTGTGTACCTTTCAGAAGAATAGCAATCCTGTAATATCCTATAGATCTTATGTTAGTCAGTCAATAAACATTTATTAGGCACCTGTTGTATGCTAGTCACTATGCTAACCACCATCATAGGAACTAGGCAAGTGGAAGGGTTCTGGAAGAAAGAAGATAATAGAAAGGAGAAGAGAATGAAGGGAAGGCAGAGTTGGGGTTGGGGGGAGGTCAATCAAGGATGCTCCCAGAGGAGAGGTGCTCTGGACTTTAAGGATTTAGCATTAATAGAGAAGGGAATGTGCCTTTCTTTATCCCTTAACTCAGAGCCTAGAATATAGTTGTTGTTGGTGGTGGTTCATTCTTGAAGAAGACTATGGCATTAGGGAGGTGATGCCATGACAAACACATGAACTAGATTTGAGTGAGGGGGGCTGTGCTAAGTCACCAGTCTCACTTTCTCCTCCGGAGTCATCTGGGTCCAAAGACCCTGGATCAGGATGACTGGAGACGGCCCTGGATGCAAAGCAATCAGGGTTAAATGACTTGCCCAAGGTCACACAACTGGTAAGTATCAAGTGTCTGACGTAGGATTTGAATTCAGGTCCTCCTGACTCCAGGGCTGTAGCTCTATCTACTGTACCACCCAACTACTCCCTATAATCAGAATACAGAATACAACTCAATAAATGGTGTGTACACATATACCTATATTATATATAGAAATTATATATATATATGAATTCTATTACATAGAAGCTATAATAATAATAATGTTAGCTAACATTTATTTAGCTTTTACTTATAATAAATTGCATTTATTATCTCATTTGATCCTCACAATAACCCTGAGAAGGAGGTGCTAGTATTATATCCATTTTACAGATGAGAAAACTGAAGCAAAGAGAGATTAAGTGACTTGTCAAGTTCATACAGCAAGGAAGTATCTGAAGCTGGATTTGAACTCCGCTCCGAGCCTGACGTTCTATCCATTGTACCACTTATGTATGTATTTGCTATTTTAAACCTTCTTCCCATTCAGTTTTGATTTTGGAATGCCAGTAAGTTTCAACAAATTTAGTCACTGCCTTCTCCCTGATAGGTCTATACCCAAAATGTCTTAGATGGAGGAGAATAAGGTATTTATCCATATTGCCTTAATTCACTGGCCCAATTTAGCTTATTGATTCTAGCTTCAAACTTTTATTTGCTATTTTTTCCTATTTCCTATTTGCTTGATTTGCTATTTTAAGAATTTTATACTTCCTAAATCCAACAGATAATTAAGAAAAAATGCCATTAAATAAAGGAGCTGTTTAATGCATTTTTCATATAGTTTGATGTCAATTGTGTATATCAAGAATCAGAATAATAATAATAATGGCTAACATTTATATGGTGTTTACACACTGTAATAATTGCTTTGTAGTTATTATCTCATTTAATATAACAACCTCTCATTTTATAGTTAAGGAAACAAGTTAAGTGACTTACACAGGTTAAGTTACAGGGTCACTCAGCTAGGGAGTCTCAGGGAACAGATTTGAACTCAGGTCTTCCTGACCCCAGAACTGGTGCTCTACCCACTACATATTCTAGTTGCCTTCCCGGATGCTCCTGGGAAGGGGGGGTGGGAAATGAATCATATGATCAAAGAATTTAGATTTAGGGGTGAAAGAAATTTAGAGGCCAGCAAGTCAAACCTCATTATTAAAGATTCTAGGAAACTGAAACCAAGGGAGGTGGTGACTCTTTCAGAATCACAAAGTCAGCATCTCAGATTAGATTGCAGTCCAAGCCTTTCCTACTTCAAATCCAATACTCTTATCTATTTCATGCTACATACATAATATTTAGAGAGAGTTCAACACTTAATTTTATAGCTGAAGAAACAAACAATGCTCTTGCCCATGACTTGCCCAAGATAATGCAATTTGTAAACGTTAGAGATGGAATTTGAACTTTGGTCTTCCTGACTTGAAATCCAGTGTCCTATCCAGTCCACCATGCTACTCTAAACTATCAGTATATTCTTCAGGCTGAGGTCACCTGAAAGAAGCAAACTAAGAGAGGAGAAAAGTGAGATTCTCCTAATCAATAGCCACCTAAAAGAAGAGATAAGTCAGATTCTCCTAACTGGTAGGAGCAGGAAGGACACTGGAGTGCCTATAATTGAGGTTTCTTTTCAAAGCTGTGTATAAAGACTGTTGAGAAAATGGGGGTTGCCCACAATTGAAAAACTAATATACGTTGATGTTTCAGAACTTTTGAGAGAATTAGTTCAAAAGGAACCCCTAATTATCAAACCTAGGACAATTACAGTTTATTATTATCATTATTATTATTTTAGAAAACGCTAACTTCTTATTTTTTGAAACTGATGGGGCTAAAGTTTGTATTTCATGAGCATTGAGCTTTGCTATTGGTCAACCAAAAATGTTGTTTTCTCCACATATCCATCATCCTTGAGAAAATCACACACACTTTCAAAATTAATTGTTTATAAGCAGCTCTTTTGTGATGCAGGTCTCTACACAGCTGACCCCAAAAGTCTGTTCTGGTAAATAAACTCTCTCAAGAGAGGTCACCTCTGCCATTACTAGCTGCATTTGTTCAGTTTTTCTGTACACTGAATCACTCATGGTATTTTTTTCCCCAAATGTCACTTTGATTTAGTAAGTATAAAATTCTTAGCACACCAAAGAAAAATGACATATGAAGGTTTTTGAGCTAGAATCTTTGGTCAAACTAAACCAAAGGCTGAAGACAATACACATAAATATAACCCCAATGCATATAAATCACATTCAGATTCTGTTGTATAATTTACAGAGGAGTAAGGGAACAGATAAGAGAATTTTCCCAGAAGCTATGTAGAAGGAAATACAAAGAAGACAAATAATATGACAAAAGATGTTTATAGAATTCTTCAAAATTCATCAAGCACTTTATTATCTGTTTTGAGTCTTATAACCACACTGTGAAAAACAGATGTTACCAGCTCCAGATTAAAGAGAAGAAAGTGAGTCACTTCACATTTCTTGGTTTCCTCTCTGTATAAAGTCAGGGCATTGGACTAGATGACAACTTCTTATGTCTTTTTGAGTATTAAATCTATGATCCTACTCTAGTCATCATTTAAAATTTTTTTCACTATTGATGTTTTATTTTTCAATTACATATTATAAAAGTTTTTCAATATTCATCCACATGCATATGCCTATTTATAAGTTACATAATTTCCTCCCACACTCCCTTCCCACCCCTGTCCTCTCAACAGCAAATAGTCTGGTGAACATTGTATACATATACATTTATGTTTACAGATTAGTCATTTTCTGTATGAGGAATTAAACCTAAGGGAAAAGGGGGGAAAAAACCACAAGACACAAAAGGAAAAATCCAAGATAAATTTTTAGAAAGTGAACATTGTATTCATCTGAATTCTGTAGGCTTGTTTTGCTTTGTTTTGTTTTTCTTCTTCTAAATGTGGATAGCATTGTCCATAACAAGTCTCCTAGGGCTGTCCTACATCTCTGAACTGCATCCATCATAGAGTCGATCAACTCACAATGTTGTTGATAATGTGTACATTGTTCTCTTGGTTCTGTTCCCTTCAGCATCAGATCCTGTAATTCCTCCCATGCTTCTCTAGAGACCAACCATTTATGGTTTCTTATAGAACAATAGTACTCCATAACATTCATATACCATAACCTGTTTGGTCATTCCCCAATTGATCGGCATTCCCTCAGTTTCCAGTTCTTTGTCTGGTCATCATTGAGGGCAGCCTTAGATGGAGGGGTGGAGGTCAAATAGGGATCAGGATAGAGTATTCTGAGACCTTGGCCCTGGAAGCTAGGGTGAATAGTGGTAGGAAGGGATTAGCAGAATGATATGGATAAAGTATAAAGTAAGTTAAGGAGTGGGAATAGATTAGGTAGATAACTATCAATTGATTCATTGCCTACAATGACCAACATTTTCTTGACTCTTCACTCAAAGTGACTCTACATAGCCAACATTTTGTCAAATTGTGCCATTTCTATCTTCCCAACATCTCTTTTACAGGTCTCCTCTCAGCTCATACAGCTTTCATTCTTGTTTAGAACCTCATTACCTCTCACTTGGACTGCTGCAGTATCTTTCTCATTGGCCTCCCTCCCTCAAGCATCAACCCTATCCCACCCATTCTCTACTCAGCTGCCAAGGTGACTGTCCTGAAGCTTAGGTCTGACCAGGTTCCCTTTGCCTCCAGGGTCAACCACAATATCCTCTATTTGATGTGTAAAGTTAGTCACAACTTAGACCTTTCCTTCCTTTCCAGTTCCCTATCATGTATTCTGTTAGTCAACCATGTGGGCCTTCTTATTCTTTCCTGCTCATGTCATTACTTCTACTGACTCCATGACTTTGTCCATTTTACTTGGAACATTTTCCCTCCTCACCTTTATTTCATGATTTCCTTCAAGACTCAGTTCAAATCTTACCTTTTGAAGGAGGCCCTTGCTACTCCTCCATACCTTGCTCCAGAGATTTTCCCAGAGATTATCATTTACAATTTATTTTGTTTTTACAGATAGATTCTCTATTTATAGAAATCTTTATACCTTGACCCACTATTGAGCTCTTTGGAAACACTAAACATGGAACCATTTTTTTGTGGGTCCCTAGCACATAACTAAATGTTTGTTGATCTACCATGTTCCAGTCAATATTTTCCTGTTGTTTTTCTTTTTCATTTTATTTTAGGTGAAATTTTCAGTTAAGTCAATGAGCCAGCTTTAAAGTCAAGAAGACCTGGGTTCAAGTCTCACCTGTGACACACCTTACTTGTGTGAGATCCAGCCTTCCCCAGCAGTTCTGTAGACCATAAATTTCAGAAAATGTGTAGCTTTTTATTGTTAGAGGGAGTTTCTTTACCTGAGAGTTCCTGGTCTCCATAGATAGTCTCCAGACCTATCTCAGTGCCCTGATTCCTCTCCTTTATGTGCCCTCTTCCTCCCCTGAATCTCAAACCAAGCATCAGATCCATAAAAAAAAAGCAAAATCAAATTTACCAAAAAGATCACAGAATTTGCAGGTACATCTGTGCATTGTTATGATGATACGAAAGTATTGCACCAAACCACAAAAGCCAACTGTCCAAAAACAATTCTGCTTATAGGAAAGCCTAATAAGAAAGTCTGTGTGACCATTTTTGAGAGGCCTCCATTTGCAAATAGATTGATCAGTACTCTCCATAATAACAGTGTAATGAACCCACGTTAAATTGGAACAGCTTTAAATGAAAAGAAGCTTTTTATCATTTGTTGGGTTTTATTAAGTTATAATTAAAATTTTGTATTTTATACTTTGGTATTCAGGATCATAGGCTTCTTGATTTAGAACTGGAAAAGACTTTAGGGTCCAATCTCTTAAAGAGGAGAAACTGAGGCCCTGAATGGTTAAGTAACTTGCCCAGGAACAGTCAGTAAGTGATAGAACAGAGATTTGAACTCCCATCACTCTTTCTATTTTGCATGTCCAAAATCCAACACATTCAGTTCCTTCTCACTTTGGCTCCAACCTAACCTTCCATTTCCAATTTCTCTACTCATATTTATGGCAGAATAATTCTCACAGTCCCCTAGGCCTGAAGTTTTTAGTTATATATAATGATTTCTTCTACCTCTTTCCAAGCAGTTACCAAGAAGTGTTCATAACTATTGTAAAATCTCTAGGAAAAGCAGAGTATGGCAGAATGGATAAGGTGCTGTATTTGGAATTGGAAGATTTGGGTTTCAATTCTACTTCTAAACTAGTTGCCTCTTAGATACCCCATAGGCATTTCCCATTCACCATGTTCAAAACAGAACTCATGATCCTTTCCCCCAAATACCATCTTCTCCTCTTTCTTAAGATTGTAAAGGGCATTAATGACTTGAAACTTCATCCTTGATTTCTCACTCACACTCACCCCACATACTCTTTATGTTATTGAGTCATCACTTCTATTTTCACAAAATCTCTTGTATTTGTTCCTTCTCCAGTTTCATAAGCTTCTACCTTACTTTTAGGTCCTCATCACCACTCATCTGGACTACTGTAAATCACCTTCTAATTGATCTCTCAAGTATCTTTCCATTTCAATTTATCCTCTGCTCAGCTGTCAAAGTGATTTACTTAAACTGCCAATCAGATCTAACCATGGTTAGATGGTCCAAGTCCGTCCATCCCCAATAAATTCCAAGGATTCCCTATTAGTTTCATGATCAAATATAAGATCTTCTTTTTGGCATTTAAGGCCCTTTTCAGGATAGTGTTATAAATTAAGAAACTCTCTTATTGTATGGGATTTCAGGGATTAGAGGATATAAAAGTAACTGGAAAGCATTTAAGTGAAAATTAAAGGATAGGGAAATGGAAGTGCTGTGATCATGGGAGTATATCAGAAAATATTTGCAAGAAAGAAGAAAAAGGATCATCTAGGTAGTGTAGTGGATAGAGCACCTGCCCTGGAGTCAGGAGGACCTGAATTCAAATCTGACTTCAGACACTTAATAATTACCTAGCTTTATCCCTGAGGTACCACCTCACACCTCTCAGACTGGTCAATATGACCAGAAAGGACAATGATCAATATTGGGACACTAATACACTGTTGGTGGAGTTGTGAACTTATCCAACCTTTCTGGAGAGCAATTTGGAATTATGTCCAAAGGGAAATAAAAATGGACATTCCTTTTGATCCAGGAATACCACTACTGGGTAAATACCCTGAAGAGATCATAGAAAAGGGTAAAAACATCACTTGTACAAAAATATTCATAGCAGCCTTGTTTGTGGTGGCAAAGAATTGGAAATTGAGGGGAGGTCCATCAATTGGGAAATGGCTGAACAAATGATGGTATATGTACATAATCGAGCACCATTATTCTATTAGAAACCAGGAGGGATAGGAATTCAGAGAAGCCCAGAGGGATTCTGTATGTGAGCAAGATGAGCAGAACCAGAAGAGCATGGTATACCATAACAGCAACATGGGAGTGATGATCAACCTTAATGGACTTGCTCCTTTCATAAGTTCAGTAATCAGGGGCAATCTGGGGCTATCTTTGATGGAGAACACCATCTGTATCCAGAGAAAGAATTGTGGAGTTTGAAGAAAGACTAAAAACTATTACCTTTAATTTAAAAAAGCCGTTAGCTTATTATGTAATCTTGCTATCAACTATATTTTATTTTTTTCTTAAGGATATGATTTCTCAACACATTCAGTTTAGATAAATGTAAACAATGTAAAGACTGCCTTCTGTGCAGGGGTGGGAGGAGGGAAGTGAGATTTGGGGAAAATGTAAAATTCAAAAATAAACAAATAACTATTTTAAACATTAAAAAAAATAATTACTTAGCTGTGTGACCTTGGACTCACTTAACCCCATTGCCTTGCAAAAGCCAAAAAAAGAAAGAAAGAAGAAAAGAACAAAGAGTTTGGGAAATAGAACCAAAACTAGGATGACATGCTAATGATAGAAGATTTTAATTCTCTGGACTATGGTAGAAGTATTGCTCTGCAATTTAGTATAATCTGGGTCTGTCTTAATGACTATTTCATTGTTAAAGAGATGGAAGAGGTAAAGAGAGGAAATGGCCCTGAATCTGACTAACAAAGAATTGACTAGTGATGCCATAGTTCACAATCAGGTCTGGAGTCAGAAAGATCTGAGTTCAAATGTGACCTCTGACTCTCTCTGGTAGTGTGACCTTAGCTAAGTCACCTAACTTCTGTTTGCCACAGTCTTCTCATATGTAAAATGGAGCTGAGAAAAATTGTGGGGATCAAGTAAGTTTATATTTGCAAAAAGTGCTTAAATGCAGTGCCTGGATTGACTTATTCCTTCCCTTCACTTTCTTTCCCCCACATCTTCCATCAAGGAGAATGTTTTTTGAATTAGGGATAGAACACTAATGGTTAGTAGGGAAAGACAAATCAGGACAAAAAGAAGATGGCATGAGACTAGTTGTTTTCAATGAGTTTTTCACCAGGCTCAGACAAACTACATTAGAAAAGAGGGAAAGAAATGGCACAATGAGTATATAGACAAAAACGTGACCCAAGAAAATTAGGTGATGAATGCATATAGCAGGAAAAAGCAAAGAGCTCTGTGTAGTCTTGGGGAGAATTTCACCCACTTGTAGGACATAGAGACGGTTTCACATGGGGAGCAGGGGAGTATTTGAACTATCTTTTAAGGGATGAATAGAAGATGAATAAGGGACAAAATGGAAGGGAAATGTTTCCAGCATAGGGAAGAATGTGAATAGGCAGATCCAAGGAAGAAAGTGAAGGAAGGCACCGTGCCAAGAGCTTTATAAATGAGAGAAAGGAAATCTTATTACATTAGTCTTGTGCCCCAAATTATATTGGATATTTTAAATGGGTAATTCCTATCTCCCATTTCATTTGTGTTCATGCTTCTTACTTGGATACCTTGTGGTTCTGCAATTTTATTGGTGTGGTTCCTCTTCCAATTAGTGCCAATTGCTTCCCATCTCCATTTTCTCATCCCATTTCATCTCATGTGTTGACACACTATCATGAATTCTTCATAGAAGACCTCCCTAAGTGTGCTGGAGTATGTTTCCATAAAACCTTCAGGCTTATCTCTCAATCTCCCAAAATGACTGAAAGATTTCCTTTTCAAAATGTTTTACAATCAAAACTGAATAGTGTGAAATTATAATGGGCAATCTGGACCCTAAAGGAGACATATAAGGAAGCAATTTTCCCCAGTTCCTGTCGGAGACTGCATTTGACATAATTTTCCAGTCAATTGATTAATTTTGCTCAACTCCCCCCATATCTCTATTTTATTTTTTAATATAAGGGATGACTTTATGGGAGGAATAAATGCTGAGAAATACAGGTGTCACAAAAACAAACAATATCAATAAAAATGATTTAAAATAAAAGGTTCCCCTCCCCGCCTCGCTACCATCTCTTCCCAACCCAAAGCTCTTTCTCCTATACCATGCTAAGATGTACATTATTGCAATTTGCTGCATCTTACTCTACATGTTCAGCATCTCTCCATTTTCCTTTGAGTTAGCCATAATTTTGATTCTTAAGAGTCTGCAACATTAGGAGATTACCAGCAAAATATCACCATAGGAAGAAGTTTGGTGCTTAAAACTTACAGTAAAAAAAAAGCTATTCCATGTCAAATATAGTCTTTGTCCCCTTCTTTAGCACTAAAATAAACACTCATGGATTGCCTCAAAGAGTTACCATTCCAATTGGATATCATGATCTAAATGATACACTATTTTCATCCATGTGATTTTTCCTCCATAGATTGATAGTTTTTGCCTAGTCTTGTCCTTTCAATTTCATCTAATTAGTGTTCTTGTGATGATTTGGCTAGATTAGGTTTCACACCAATCTGCCCACAATTTTTTCAACTTCATTGCTGTTTTGGCTGTTTCATGATAGTATATTCATAAGCTTCCATTTGCTCCATAGTAATACTTTAAGAATAGTTTGTACTTTAAACCCAGGTTACTTTTGCTTCCTCTTGACAATGAAATCAAATTTTTGTTATTTAAGTTTATTTCTGGGCTTTGGGGACCTTCTCGATAAGGTGATCACTTTACTGTTATTCCTTCCACATGTGACTTTCCAGTGGTTTCAATATACCACAGGTCAGCATAAGAAATTAAATGTATATTTTGGGGAGTTTACAGAGGCTGTAGACAATACTCAAAGGCTAGCAGATGACACAGAAAAAATATTTTTACTTACATTGATCTACATATATCCTCTGATCAAATACTTAGCTCAAATTTTACAATAAGGTGCTGTAAACTCTGAATAAAAGAAAAATTTTGGACTTCTGTGGTATGAAGGGAGGATCAAAAAATTTTGCATATGGTTTTTCAGATTACAGGAGGTACCATTCCCCTAATTCCAGCAATGTGGAAGGAATAATTAATTGTATATTGGTTTGACTTATCAATGAAATGGAATGATCTAAACTCATATTTTTGCTTTTATCCATTTTCCATTCCCCTTCCCCCCGCCGTGTACATAGTTTAAGTAAGCTGCTATATTTGTATATGACTTTTCACCTTTGTTATTTCTTATAATTTAATTTCTAAAATTCCTTGTTTCTTCTCCCTCACTGCCTTAAGAAGGCAATCAATTCAACATCAATCATACATCTGAAGTCATGTAAGACATTTTCATATTACCCATGTGGTAAAAGAAAATGCAAACAAAATAAAACAATAAATATAAAGTTAAAATATACTTTAATTTGTACTTAGAGTTCATCAGTTTTCTCCCTCGGTAAGTAATATTTTTTCATTATAGGTCATTTGGAAATATCTTGGATCATTGTCTGGAGCAGTTAAATCTTTCATTATTGGTTATCATACAATATTGCCTGTGCTGAATACAATGTTCTCCTGATTCTGCTCATTTCACTTTGCATGAATTCATATATGACTTACCATTTTTTTCTGAAACCATCCTGCTCCTCATTTCTTAATCAGTTCCTTTTTTTTTTTTTTTTGCAAGGCAATGGAGTTAAGTGGCTTGCCCAAGGCCACACAGCTAGGTCATTATTAAGTGTCTGAAGCTGGATTTGAACCCAGGTACTCCTGACTCCAGGGCCGTGCTTTATCCACTGTACCACTTAGCCACCCCGCTCCTCATTTCTTAAAACACAATAATATTCCATTACAATCACATGCTACAACTTGTGCAGTCATTTCCCAGTTTAGGTGTATCCCTTGATTTTCAATTCTTAGCTACCCCAAAAAGAACTACTATCAATATTTTGTAAAAATAAGTAATTTCCCCTTTTCTCTGATCTTTTGTGGTATACAAACCTAGTAGTCCTTTAGTAATAGTTCCAAATGGTTTTCCAGAATAGTTGGACCAACAATGGCAATTTTCCCACATCCCCTCCAACATTTGTTGCTTTCCTTTGTTATATCAATCAGTCTGCTGGTTGTGTGGTAGTACCTCAGAGTTGTTTTGATGAGCATTTCCCTAACAGTGATTTAGAGCATTTTTTTTCCCATGTAACTATTGATAGTTCTGACTTCTTTTTTTGAATACTGCCTCTTCCTATACAATGTATACAATTATCCAACTGGATAACTGCTCTTATTTTTATACATTTGACTTAGTTCTCTATATTTTTGAGAAATAATGCCTTTATCAGGGAAGCTTGCTATGAAAATTTCCCCCAGTTTCCTATTTCCTCCTAATTTTGATCACATTAGCTTTATTTGTGCAAAACCCTTCAATTTCATGCAATCAAAATTATCCATTTTGCATCTGGTGTTTGGTTATAAATTCTTCCTTAATAATTATTTTAATTTCATCTTCATTGGTAGTGCATTTACCCTATTTCTTTTTTAAAATCAACTTAACCAATGGTTTATCTTTTTATCATTTTTAATAAAACAGTTCCTAGTTTTATGTATCAGTCCAATGACTTTTAAAAGTTTATTTTCTCCCAGATACATGGAAATACAATATTTTTAACATTCATTTCCAAAACTTTGAACTTTTAATTCTTTCCCTTCCTTTCCCCTCCAGTCCCAAGTTCAATGTTTTTTTTTGAATTTCAATTTTATTCATCTCTCCTTTGATTTTTCAGGATTTTCCATTTTGGTGTTTAGATAGGGCTTTGTAATTTGTTCTATTTCTAGTTTTTTTAGTTGCATGCTGAATTTACTGTTCTGCTCTTTCTCTCTTTAGTGATGTAAGCACTTAGAAATACAAATTTTCCCCTAAGTTCTAACTGAATCCCACAAATTTTGGAATGTTATCTCATTGTTGTTATTCTCTTTAATGAAATTATTGATCATTTTTATGATTTGTTCTTTGACCCATTTATTCTTTAGGATTAGATTGTTTCATTTCCAATTGACTGTTTTGGTTTTTTTTGCAAGGCAATGGGGTTAAGCGGCTTGCCCAAGGCCACACAGTTAGGTAATTATTAAGTGTCTGAGGCCGGATTTGAACTCAGGTACTACTGACTCCAGGGCCAGTGCTCTATCCACTGCGCCACCTAGCCGCCCCTTGCAATTGACTTTCAAAATGATATTTCATTTTTCCAATTACATGTAATAGTAATTGTAAGAAATGTGAGATTGATTGTTAGTTTACATATATATGATATATACACACATACATTACCAAGATTGGGGCCTGTCTGTGATTATGCCTATGAACAGATATGTGAGTATAAGACAAAAGAAACGATCCTGACCAATCATTGAGCTGAGTGAGGTCCGCACCAAACATCAAGCCTCCTTACTGAGCCGGATGTCAAAAAGTAGTTTCAACTAGTGAGGGGTTGTGCCTGCTTAATGAAGTTCAGACATATTACTGTGCACTAATTATATTAGTATAATGAGCAGGGCAGGAAAACATATAGGAATATAGGGATATAGGGATAAATGTATTAATTAGATTATAATCCTGACCAATGATTGGCAAGAAGGTGAGGAACAAGTCTTTCAAACTGCAATATAAGAATGTACATTGCCATAATTCACAGCCTTCTTTCTATAGGAGAGATGGTCCTTCTTTGGAAAGAAGTTAACAAAAGCCATTTTAATCAGTCCAATTTAAGTATTTATAATTATGAGCTATCGATAACAATAATTTTTAACATTTGTTAAATTTTTTTGAGTCCCAAATTCTCTTCCTCCCTGAAAATAATCTTTGACATTCATTTCAAATTCTTTTTGTTTCAAATTCACTTCCTTCCTCCTTTCTCCACCCCTTCTCTGAGACAGCAAGAATTTGATTCAGATTACACATGTGTAATCATGCAAAAAACACTAATCATGTTAAGGAAAACATAGACAAAAAATCACTAAAAAGTAAAGTGAATAATAGAATGTTTCAAATTGCACTCAGACTTCATCAGTTCTTTCTCTGGAGGTGGATAGCATTTTTCAGCATGAGTCCGTAGGAATTAACTTGGAACTTTATATTTCTGAGAATAGTTAAGTCATTCACAGTTGATAATCATACGATCTTGCTGTTAACGTGTGTAGTATTCTACTTATCTTTCCATCTCCAACTTGAGAATTCCTAAAGCCGTTCTTGCTGCTCTCATCACCAACTAGTTCCACCACTTCCTATGTAGTCTTGGGCTAGAAGGATGTCTCATTTTGACCTTTTGTTGACTCTGCCGATTCAGAATTCAATTTGAAGCATTATTTTAAAGTCATTTGGAGGGGAATATTGGAAGAGCTCAGCTGAGTATTTTCTCTACTCTGTCATCTTGGCTTTATCATGATTGATTCCTTATCTTTTCATTTCAAACTTCGTTCTAATGTGTTCATCACCAGCTAGCTCATTAAGAAATGTCTGTTATATCAATAGTCAGTCATTCATTATTTCTTAAGAAATAGTCAATTTCTTTCATTTTTTTTTTTGGTATTTATTATACTGTTTTATACTTGCCATGTGTCTTTGGGCTCTTTTTGTTTGTTTGTTTTTGCAAGGCAATAAAGTTAAGTGACTTGCCCAAGGTCACACAGCTAGGCAATTATTAAATGTCTGAAGGCAGATTTGAACTCAGGTACTCCTAACTCCAGGGTCAGTGCTCTATCCACTATGCCACCTAGCTGCCCCTGTCTTTGGACTCTTAAAGAAATGTCTGTGATATATAGGGGTGAAATTTCTTAAATTTTCAGGTCTTGGATCCCTTTTATTTCTTAATCCTGAACTATATTCCCCAATATCTTTTGCATTCCTCAAATGTGCCCACTTTTGTATTAAGTTATTGTATTAACAAAATAAATGTCTATTTGCTTTGGAGACACTTGTCCAATTCAGAGAATTTCTCCAGCTCTTCATTCTCTGATCATCCATTAGTCTTTGTGTTTATGCTCATCAAGAGCTCTAAGGAGACTCTTACCCAAGAAAGGATGTTTTTGCTACCTATGAGATTTTTTCTTTGTTATTTCTTTTCTTGGTTATTTATGCCAGTTGTATGTTTTTTTTTTAATTTAAGGAAAATCACAGGATAATAGTTTCAGAGCAAGAAGATACATTAGAAGTTGTTAAGTCCAAACTCCTCATTTTACTGGTGAAGAAACAGACACAGAAACTTAGGTGACTTACTCAGGATCCTTTAACTAGTAAGTGTTTGAAGCACTATTTGAACTCAAGAATTCTTGATTCTAACTCCAGTACCCTGTAGAGCTTCATTTGGGAAAGTATTTTCCTAGATGTAAGATTGCTTACTATATATTGTCTGTGGCATTTATTATTTTTTCTCTGACCAAAACCTCTTAATATTATAGTACATTAAATATTAGGAATCTGTGGTCTATATTTTTATCTCGACACACATGTCTTCGATTGACAACATAAAGTACACAATTGTACAAAAATTCACAACATGCAATACGCAAATGACAAGTCACAGCATGTTTTTAATGAAGTTATCATCATCTTATGTCTCCATGATCTGAAAAAGAAAAAAATCCTTTTATCTAAGTGAATTAACAATAACCTTAAAGGTAACACATATCAAACTATTACAGTTATACCCTCTGTCTATGCTTTTCTATGGTTTTTACTTCTCATAAGAGATATCCACCAGAGGCTGATGTTTCAGGCATTCAGATGAGAACTCTAAATTAAGATCCAATGATGAAATGATGCATTAGCAAAAACTCAGACAAGGTCAATTAGAGCATAAGATCCAAAATCTTTTACTTTTTACCAGTTATCTGTGGTAGAAATTGAAAATAAACCTAAGTTGGCATAAGAAAAAAGAAATCTGGTTTCTTTTCTAAAGAAAATTATTAAAGCCTATAGTTGTATGTATCAGACATATCTCATCAGCTGGAACAAGAAAGAAAATCTTCACAAGGGGCAAAATTGGTAAGTAGTAGAACTAGGGGTCTGAAAATGATGTTAAATTTCTTCATAGAGAAATGATAGGGTATTTTGGAAATATAATTGATATAAAGGAAAAGTGACAATGATCTTTTACTTTGGATTCTATTAAGGTGATCACCACCACTTGCAAAATTGACCATAAAATATTGATGGGATAGGTACAATAAAATTTCTTTGGGTACCAACATTATGATAACTTTGCTACTTATTGGTCCCCCCCCCCAACCACATCCACCCTCTGTTCCTAAAATTCACATACTGTACTAAAATTCACCCACAATAAGGACCTAGTATTCCAAGCATTACTGACTGATTCATACTTTGAAAATTTCCAGAACACCTCCCTGAATGCAACTTACTTTATCCCAGTCACTCATCACTATAGGCACTCTCTCTTTATATTTATCACTTTTATTTTAGTTTTTGCAAGGCAATGGGGTTAAGTGGCTTGTCCAAGGCCACACAGCTAGGTAATTATTTAGTGTTTGAGGTTAGATTTGAACTCAGGTTCTCCTGACTCCAGGGCCGGTGCTCTATCCACTGCGCCACCTAGCTGTCCCCATATTTATCACTTCTAATCAATATTTCTCATTTTTTCTTTTCTTTTCTCTTTTAATCCATTTGAACTTTTTAAGAAATGGTCTTTGTTTTTCTTGCTGTCTGCTTATTTCCTTTTTTCTTAAATCATTCACATTTCAATTTTCCCCCTTCATTGTCTTTTTCACAGCTTCATTCTCTCCTGTCCCTCTTCTTTTCAACCATTTCCTCTCTTCATTTTTATTCTCCTTTTTTCTTACCTTCCTCCTCTCTTTCTCTCTCTTTCCTTCTCTCTCTCTCTCTCTCTCTCTCTCTCTCTCTCTCTCTCTTTCTCTCTTAGTTTTTGCAAGGCAATGGGGTTAAGTGACTTGCCCATGGTCACACAGTTAAATAATTATTAAGTATCTGAGGTCGGATTTGAACTCAGGTCTGATACCATCTGACCATAGTCTAAAAGAGAGAGATTTCTCTTATATGGGATCCCAATTCTGGATATTGTTAATTACCTTTGTTAGTTTTTTGTTCATCTTCAACAAAGGTGGTATTTTCTTCTGAACATGGTGCTTCCTGATCATTTATTGAGACTTCCCCAATAGAAAAGAGACGATGCAGCTTGTGGACCAAGTCAAAAACATATCCAGACTTAACACTTTGGTTGCCTTCTAAAATGACAAGTTTGTGGTCATCCGAATCATATTCATCAGAGAAGTCACCATTTTCTATCTCCATCTCATATCCCTCAGGAAGAAGGCTGATCAGAGAGAAGGAATGAGAAAGATAGGGCATAACTTTCAGTCATAGTGGATAGTGTACATGATTCCTAATTATATAACATAAATCAACTATTATTGGCCCACATAACTGGAATGTACTGCCCATCATCCCAAGACTGTGATCTGAATCCAGTGAAATGTGAGAACATTTCAGCAGGTAATAGGTCCCTCTCATGTCTCAAGGTTTTCCAATGTCAAACCTTTTTTAACTTAAATTTTATAGAGTATTTGGCCTTATAGTTTGCAAAGTAAAGATTCAAAGCAGTTTTCCTGGCAGGTCTACCTTGGCAAAATGCTTCAAGTTCTTTTGAGTTCTGTTTTCTAAAATGGCATCTTCTTGGCAATTCTGTCATTTTTCTCCCTTTCCCCTCAGGTTTTTCTTGTCTTCCAGCCATACCGAATGGCTTCAGTGCTGGTAATGAGCCTTTTGATCATGGGAAGGTCCAATTCTGATAGTTCATTGGTATTGGGAGCTACTGGCACCAATGAATATAGGCAACTTCCCTTTAGTTTAGAGTTTCCAAGAATTGTTTCCAGTCACTTCCAGTCTAGGTGATTTGTCTCTAAGGGTACAAGTAATATTCAAACCTTGGTCTCCCTGAGTCCTCTATTATATCACAGCAAATGTTATAGTTATAAAATATTCAAATTAAAACAAACCATTGTAGTTGTAAAAACAGAAGCACTCTTAAAAATCTTTGAATGGACAGAAAATGTATTAAAGTAGGGAAAAACCCCCCTGGTTTTGGAGCCAGGAGACCTAGACTCATAATCCTGTCTCTATCATTAGTTATCTCTATGACCCTGAACAAGTCTCTTACCTTAATGGTCCCTTCTCCTTCCTCACAATGAAAAATGTGAGGGGTAAGATAGACTAGACTAACCCTCTTTTGTGTCTTGGATCCCTGTGGCAGTATGGTGAAGGCTATGGACTCCTTCTCAGAATTATGTTTTTAAATGCATAAAATAAAATATATAGAATTACAATGGAAATATTGAAATATATTAATAACAACATTAATAAAATAAATTCATGGGACCTTTGGTTGAGAACCTTTGATCCAGATGATCTCTGAGAATCCTTAGATCTCTAGATCTCTAAATCCTATAAAAATAAAGATTTTTAAAAATCAAGCATCTGAAAAACATCTCCATATGCTGAAACAAAACCTGTATTTATCTCAAAGGATAATCATTTCTCATAAAGCCTTAAAAACACTTTCAACTCACAATATGGTGTGTTCTTCCTGAGGTTTTTTGGGTCCAGAAGAGGTCACGTCAATACATTTTGAGGCATAATCTGCAGGAGGATATTGGTTGATTGCACCTAAAGAGAGAATAGGCTAGGATAAGTTTTATATATATATATATATGCAAATTCTCAAGTTCCATGCTTCTTTTACAAAATAAACTTTTCTTTTCTTTCATTAGTTGATGTAAAAAATGCTTTTAAAAACTACTTGTAATTGTTGGTCTTTTTGTCCCTATTTGGGACTTTCTTGGGGAAAAATAATGGAGTAATTTGCCATTTCTTTCTTCAGTTCATTTTACACATGAGGGGAATGAGGAAATAGGATTAAGCGACTTGCCCATGGTCACACAGCTTGGAAATGTCTGAGGCTGGGTTTGAACACATGAAGCTGTGTCTTCCTGACTCCAGGCCTGGCACTCTATCCACTATAGAAATACCTAGCTGCCTCAAAAGCTACTTGATTAAGTATTTGGGTTACTCTCACTAGACACAATATTTCCATCTCTATCCTTTATTATCTAGTGAATTTAAAGAAATCACTGGGAAGTAATACAGTTCAGCAGAAAGAGTACTGAACTTGAAATCAGAAGATCTAGGTTCAAATCTTGATTCTGCTATTTTTTCCTTAGGTAAATCATTTTCCCATACTGGGGTTCAGTTTCCTCATATATGTAGGGGGTAGGCTAGATGACTTCTAAGATTCCTTCTTGGTTCAGAATTATTATTAGTTTCTCATTAAGAGATGTGGGAATTGGCATGAGTTCCTTATAATCTGAAATCCCATAATCTTCTAAGATTGAATTATCTCATGTTAGCAATAGTCTAGAGGCTATATAGCCTTGGGTAATGTGAGAGATGGTCTCCTGTGAAGTTTTCTCATAAAAACCTTTGTCATATAGTTTCTGGGCTTTGCCTAGGGAGGTAGGTTCACAAGGATTTAATGTTGTCTACAGTTACTTTAAATGGAACTTCTCTATCTCTTGCCCTTGGGCTTTATTCTTCATATATAGAAAGAAAACATTCTTATGCGGGTGGAGAAAATGACCTTCATGTAAAGCTTTCTCTTTTCATTTTTTTCTCTCTTTTTTTTTCTCTTTTCATTTTTACTGAAAAAGTAAAAAGAAAAATGCTATCTGGTTTCCATAGCATCTGCACTTCTTGGAAAATGAGGTAATTTTAAGAAAATTAAAAGTGATTTTTTTCTGATTGGGTATCTCCTAATTTGGTCAAAGGAAATGCATGATGAGGTTTTGCAGAACTTTACTTTTTATAAGGTATAGATTAGCTATGAATAATTATGGTAATAAGAGATTGAAAACTATAACTTTCTAATAGGATAGAGATTAGTTATGAGTAATTGGGATAAAAGGATTGAATTTGCTTTGCATCAGATGGATAGTATTAGGGAAGAGATTGAGAACTTGTCTTACCAACCAATGGTGGGAATAAGACAGAATTTAGAGGTAGGATTATTAATTCCTATTAAAATAATCTGCAAGTGATTATTTTTGATACACACTTCCTGGTTTTGCAATGGAAGGGGCCATTCCCCCAGGAAATAAACCTTTCCCTCTCCCTGACTCAGACTGCAGACTCTTGATTCCTATGAGTGTATTTTATCTCACACAGGCACGATGTCAAAATTTCAGTCTATACCCAATCATGCCCAAGATTCATTAATATGAAATTGTCTTACCTCATAGTATCTTGGATTCTCTAAGGCAAAATCATCAGTTTTTTTTTTATTTTCAAGGGGGACGACACCTTTGACTTCACAGGTTTAACTACCTTTATCAACAAAGTTTAGCTCCTACTCTTAACTTAGAATCTATTTGCTTAGGGTAAATGAGAATGTAAACGACTGTCAGGACATGTCAGAAGCTCTCTTGAATCCAGGCTTTCCTGACTCCAAAAATGCTTCCTTATCAAATATGCCAACTTGTATCTTGAAAAAATCAGACACTTCTTAGCTGTGTGACCTTGAGCAAGTCACTTAACCCAGTTTGCCTCAGTTTCCTCATCGTGAAATGAGCTAGAGAAGGAAATAGTAAACCTCTCACATATCTTCCTGAAGAAAATCCTAAATGGAGTCACAGAGAACCAGTCACAACTGAAAAACACTAAACAACAATGCAAAAGTCTTGAAAATTAGCAGAGGAAAAATAGATTTGGATTCAGCGTTTCTTTCTCATCTCCTGGATCTGTATAGGAAGCTCTATATATTCAGTCCAGAATATGAAGGTCGAGCCAGAAGAGACTAGGTGGAGATCTAGGAAATGGCCCAAATAGAGAATGTGAAGAATGGTGAAATCTCTGGAAAATCTCATAAAGCTGGTAAAACAGATTGGAAACTGCTGAAGAGGGTCATACGTTGGCTTTAACCCACTATAGACTAAGCACCCTCTGGGGAGTTAGCAGATGTGCTTGGAAAGATGAAGCTACTCTCTGCCTTCCCTCCTCTATTCACCACCTCTGACCCTACAAATACGCACTGGAAGCCATTGTATCTTTCTGAGTCTGCTCCTTTCCGTGGAAGACATAAAATTAAGCAAGTGGGGTATAAGAACCCTTGAGACGCTTTGGCACCACATGAGCTCAGAGACATAATGGAATTTCACTATAACCTCATTTTAATACCACAAGGTCATAGATTTAGAGTTAGAAGGGAGGGGATCATTAAACCTAAATCTTTTATTTTTCAGAGGAGAAAACTGAGGACTAGATTTGCCAAAGGTCACATGGGGCAGAGTTAAGATGCAAACCCAACTCTTCTTACATAACCATCTTTCCATCAAGCTCATCTGCAAAATATAGAACTTCATATGAAAGAATAGTTATTGGAATATGAAAACATCAACAGGGCCAGTCCTAAAGAATACAAAAGGATCTGTTGAAGTAACTTTATCCCTAGAAGCAGCATTAGAGAACCTGGATCCTCAGGGCAATGATGCACCAAGAGCCTGGGTAATAGTCTCCTTCCTGGGTTTCACATTACCTCGTTCCTTCCTGGCTCTAGGACTCAGCAGTGATGACTTCCAGGAATCTTAGATTACTGAGCTGATCCTTTGGCCCTACTCAGAGACATTCAAACCCTTTTAAAAGCAAAAGAAGAGAATATTTAATGACTTACGTCTGACTGAATGGAGAAATGGTTTAATGAACCGCACAATATAGTCAAAGTCAGGTTTATGAATTCTGCCCAGCTGAACCAAGTGATGTTCCAAGGGTGGGCTAGCGAGCTCTTCTAACTCTTTGTGGTTGTGTTTGGGGCCAAAGGATAACACGAAGATGGCATAGCCTAGGCACCTGGCCCTTAGGGCTTCTTCTTTTAAGGCTTTTCTGTCCAAATAATTGGTCTCTCCACCAGATATCACAAAGATAACTCTGTTTTTCCTTAGATTGGGCACCTCTGAGAAGATATTATCGATTGTCCACTTCAGGGCATGGCCAACAAAAGATTCACCATTCAGTTGTTGAAGAGATTCCCACATGTGCTTTTTCATATGACGTATACTGTCATAAGAAACTAAATCAAATTCCATTTGGACAGGACATTCTTCTGCATTGGGTACATAGCCCCGGGGGGAGTAACTCAGGAGGGATACTCTGTCTCCTACACGAGAGGTCATTGGGTCTGGGGCAATATAAAAGTAGTCAAGTATCGAAGCTATACATTCTTTTATTTCCTGAAACTCAGAACTTCCCACATTTCTTGAAGAGTCGAGGAGGAAAGCTACATCCATAAAAATATCTTCCAGATTCAGAGTGCCAGATTCCAAAGGAGACCCTGAGTCTTCTTTTCCTTCAAGATGATCATCTCCTGCAACAGAATTTTTCATTACATCATTTTAAGTGGGAGGATAAACTCTGAATTCTTAGAAAATCATCAAAGTTCATGAAATTAGAACATTTTGACATTAGAACATAAACAAAGAAGTTCACTGATGTTTCAATGTTGAATGGCTGAAGGGATCTCCAGATAAAAGAGATAGAGTAGGAAGGGCACTGAAAGATGATGTTCCATTTGGCAAGTACATTAACATTAATCTGAATTATGTACCTTGGATTCAAAGGGAATGGAGCCCATATCAGAGTTATCTGATGCATATCCACGCTCATTTGTGCATATGAAACAAAATGTGGATATTTCATAAACCATGCACTTTTTTCTCCAAGTTATGATGAAAGGAGAACATAGAATTGTCAAAAATTGATCAAGAGCTGTTCCCTCTTTTCTTTGCAAAGATGGGAGACTATGAACATTGAACACACTGACCAATTTGATAAGTTGATTACTTTTTCTGAATTACTTTTTTCTTTTGTTACGAGATGACTAGATAGAGATCAGAAAGACATTATGAAACTAATGTAGTATAAAAACAAGTTACCAATAAAATTAATTTTTAAAAAAAATGATTACAAGAATTGATTTCAACCAAATCATCTTCCTACAGGCTTTCTCTCTTAACCCCTATCTTCTCTTGAATGTCCATCTCTATTCATTAAACCCAGATCATGTGGTTGAAGTAGAATTACCTCTTTGGGACAACACTGTAGCACTTTCACGCTAAACAGCTATTGCTAAATTACTAAACACTATTACTAAATAACTATTCCCGAATTATCATTAATATAGTTATAGTATAGTATATAGCATGCTATTTTGTAGTATTTTTATTATCGCCACTTACTACACTTTAAGCTCCATGTAGGATGGTACTGTCAAATAAACTGTGATTCTGCCCCAATGACCTTCATTGTTCTATATACTTAGAAGGCATTTAAATATTTACTGAATTGAATTATTATTTTAAAGTGGATTGATTATGGGTTCTTGTTAATATATTATTTCATAAAAATGAATTTTTACAAATATATTTTTAGAGCTAAATGGACAATTTTTTTTTTATATTCAGGGAAACTGGGATTCAATAGAAAGTCAACATTTTTCTTGGCCATTTATAGTCAATTGATTCACAAAAGTATAAATTACTTTCTATGAATTTAGTATTGTATGGTGAATTTAGTATTAGTACAATGAACAAGTCTCCATAACCTGGAATCTGAGGTTTTGTATTTGGAAAACCTTTTAATCCAACTCTTTCACTGAAGAGAGGAGAAAGCCAAGGCCCAAAGAATGATGTGACTTACCTAATGGCACAGGCATCAAATCCATATCCAGCATCTCCATGTCCATTGGTTTATTTGCTATATGATACGGTCTTTCTGAGTAAGTAAGTGAATGAAAAAAAATTACTAGGCATCTAGTGTGTACCAGATTCTGGGCTAAATTCTGGGATGAAAACGGCAGAAGGAAACATTTCTGTTGTTATTTTTTTTAATTAGCAATGCTACTTATTCAAAAATCACCAAATGTAGACATAGAAGGGATCTTGGGGATGATCTAGTCCAAGGCTGTTCAACTTTACTTTTAAAACATTTTACTGAAACAACAGCCATTATACTTTGATGTGTCATTTTAACGAGAGCTCTGTGGTAGCTCAGCTTTGTTTTACGGTCACATTTTGAACAGCCCTGATCTAGTCCAACCTTGGAGATTTAGGAAGAAGGAACACAAGTCCTGGATCGAGGGAGCAACTTACCTAAAGTCATGTAGGTAGTAGAGGCAGGATTCATATCCACTTTCTCTGATTCCATATCCTGGGCTTTTTCTATTATACTTTCTATGTGGAAGAATAAATGAATTAATGAAGAAATTTAATAAACACAGGAATTATATCAGGGACTGTGCTATAACATAAAGACAAAAATGAATCAATTCTATTTTCTTCTCAATTAGCAATATTCACATTCCAGGATCAAAGGATTTACATATAAAAGAGGTCTTATCTATTTGAGACTCCTTATTTCATAGGAGGAAACTAAGGCCCAGGATAGAAAGTTTATCTAAGGTCACATACACAGAATTAATTTTTAAACTCTCACGATTTGAATCCAAATCCAACACTATTACTTCAGGTTGCATTTCTGCATGGATGAAGGAGTGAAAAAAGAATTTATTAGATTTCTGTTGTATGCCAGAAACTATGTGAACATGGAGTTTAAAAATATGAAAGAAAAAGAGGAATTAGTTCATATTTCTTTTAGGGTTTTTTTTTGCAAGGCAAATGGGGTTAAGTGGCTTGCCCAAGGCCACACAGCTGGATCATTATGAGGTGTCTGAGACCGGATTACTCCTGACTCCAGGGCTGGTGCTTTATCCACTGCGCCACCTAGCCACCCCATCTTATTTCTTCTCAATAGACAGTGAGTATTCTGTATCAATTTACTTCAATAAACATTGGCTAAATGTTTGTTGATTGATTGTTTGATTGATTTTTCAATCACATATGGGCTTTTTATAGCCTCCATTTTATACCATGGTTCCAGGCAGCATCCTTTGTTAATACTTTTTGTTAATACCAACATACACAAAGCTCTAAATATAGTTAGATTTGGCAGGGAAAAGAGAAGCTATAAAAGGATAATTAATACACTGAATTTTACTCCCTGCCATGGACAATAAACAGTACTTTTTAGCTGATGGAACTTCGATAAACAAAAATTCAAACATTATCATCTGTTCATCTCTTACTTCTTAGGCATTTTACAGATTATTGGTCAGATCCCTTGCTTTGGAGCATCTTAAAATTTAAGATCAAAACTTATCCAAATGACACAAACCTAAAAGCTCAAAGGAAAGATCAGAAAAGAAAGCCAAGGAAATGACTGGACCTCTTCTATGCTGCCATCTACTTTTAAGAGGAAAATTAAGATTCATTGCTTTTTTAAAGAGAATAATGTAGAATCTCAGGCCCAAAATAACATACTTTTTTATTTGGTCATTTTACTTGTCTCTGAATCTCAGAGCTGTCTGATTTCTTATGGCTTCCTTTTAAAAAGAGTCCAAGCCTCAGTATTTCAAACCAATAGTTTAAAACCTTTTTTACAGAGAGGTTTAAACACACATGCTGAATGAAGAATGGAACTTCATGAAAATATCGCCCATTAGGAAAGCCTGGCAGGGGTATTGGAGATACACCTGTGGGTTAAGGCAATTCAGTGCATTTTTTCTGGACAGTCCACCCAGCCAAACTCCCATCGATATTAATGCTGTACAAGAATTTCCTCACTTGCCTGGAAGAACTGCCTCAGTATCCTAGGGACCAGCTTGGAAGATGTGATGAGGGGTCAGCCTAGATTTCCAAGAAAACTTTCCCAGAGCTTTGTCTTACTCTGGCCCTGGCTCATCAGTCACCCTGCCAAACTTCTTCCAAAACTGCTGAATTCTGAAAGAAGCGGGGGTGGGAAGAAAGTTGGGGAAGAAGATGGAATAAAGGGGAATTGAATTTCTCTTTACTGGAGTCATTTGGAGGAGAATTCCAGATGCTGTGAAACAGCTGGCTTGTTCTGCAACCCTCTGGTGGGAAGTTACAAGAGTTTGCAAGATTACACAGTGGCCCATGCTGGAAAGTGTCCTAGAGGTCACATCCAATTTGATGCAGCAGATTTGGTGTGTGCATTTGCATAGGAGGTTCAGATGATTCCCAATCTCTTTTCAAGTGAGAATTTCTTGTTTGTTGTTCCCCTAACTGGTTTCCATTACTTGAATCTTCTCATTCTTCCATTAGAGCTGATTTAGAATCACTAGTGTGGAACTAAGGCTTTTTAAGAGACTGTAGAAATGTCAGCTTTGCATTCAGAGGAGATGAGGATGGGGAGCTTAGCAAAGGACACCTGAAATGTTCAGAAGGTCGCTAAAGGCCTCTGAGGGGGAAGCTAAATGATTCAATGGATAGAGGGCTGACCCTAGAGTCAGAGGACCTGAGTTCAAATCTGAATCAGGCACTTACTAGCTATGTGACAAGTCACTGACCTCTATTTGCTTCAGTTTCCTCATCTGCAAAATGAGCTGGAGAAGGACATGGCAAACCACTCCTTTGCCAAGAAAGCCCCAAATGGGGTTACAGATAATCAGACATGACTGAAATGGTTCAACAACAACAAAACGGACTAGAATCTAGGCTGGATAAGTCTTTGGAAGCAGTTTTGTTGGCAAAGTAGATAGAGTATTGGATTTGAAATTAGATAGGCCTCCCTTACATTCTTTTCTCAGACCTTAATAGACCCACATAGGTAGGTCACTTAATTGCTATCAGCTTTAGTTGCTTGCTCTTTAAAATGGGCATGATAATACCTCCGGCCTCACAGGCTTTTCTTAAGGATCAAATGGGATGGCGCATGTTGCAAACCTTAAAGTGTTTTACAAATTCTGTTACCGTGATCACAATCATCATCTCCTAGATCCTTAAAATGCAGATCCTTAAAATGGCATAGGAGATAAAACGATTGACATGGAGTCGACCAAATGAAAGTTGGAATACTACATTTAATATTTATCAGCTGAGTAACCCTAGACACCTCACTTGACCTCTTCTTTGCCCAAGTTTCCATATTGGTAAAATAAGGGGACCAGACTTAATGGCCTTTATCTTATGGAGACCATGGACTATCCAAGTGGTCAATCTGAAAATATTTTTCTTCTTCAATTTGTCCTTTCAAAGAACCATTTCTAAGATTTTCACCTTAAAATCTTGGATGCGATACCACGTCTTGAAAATTCCAACCATCTATAAAAGATAGACTCTCAACACCACTTTGGGGGCCTTATGTACTGGCCTCCAAATTGATCTTTCTCCTTCTAAATGTATTTTTCCAATCCATTCTCCCTTTCCTACCCAAATCATCTTCTGAAGGCACTGGTCTGTCCAGAGTACTCCCCTATTCAAAATTCCTACATCTTCATTTTTTGACTATTAGAAAAATACAAGCCCAGAATAACAGGATGCTCCAAACTGAGAATCTGAAAGGAACTCAGGGAGGATGGAGGTATCTAATGCAGTTCAAAACTCCTAAAGGAATTCCCTCTATTATCCATCGGCCACCCAATCTCTTCTTGATGATTCCCAGTGGGTGGGTGGGTGGGGGGAGATGGAGTTCCTCCTGGCTCAAAAATCCCTTTTCAAGTTGATTTCACATGATCTCTTTTCCCACATTTATATTCCAGCCAACTGGTTTCCTGATGGTCTTCTAGTCAAAAGTACCATCCCTGCCTCTCTGTACATTCTCTGAGGAGCTTCACAGTGTCCAAAACACTCTCTTACTATCTCTGCTTTTCAGATTCTTTATCTTGCTCAAAATTCAGTTTAGGAGCCAAATATTTCCTCTGGGGAATCTTGAATTCTCTCCCTACCTCCTCAGTTGTTATATCATTCTTCATTTTCTTAAATGTAATTAAGGGGCTTTGTTGAATTTTTCTGCTTTCATCCTCCCCATCACTGTTTTGCTTAACCTTATACTTACTTGGAAATATCTCATCTTCTCTAAAACATGGGTCCTTAATCTGGAGTCCATAAACTTGTTATTAAAAATGCTTTGGTGCTGAATTTCAATATAATTGGATTCCTTTGCAATCCTAAGTATTTTATTTTGTCCATAGTTTCTCTGCCAAAGGGGTCCGTGATGCAAATAAAAAATAAAAATCTTTGCCCTAAATAGAATATAAGATTCTTGATGGTAAGGTAAATCTCATTTTAATCTTTATATTTCTATTTCCTTAAGGGTACCTTACTTAATGGAGCATACTTAAAAAAAACTGGATCTGGGACTTCAATAGCACAGGAAACTCCTTTCCCAACTCCCTGCTCTGCACTTTAAACTTGAAAGATTTTACGAGCTTAAGTAACTAGCTAGCTTTGAGGCCCAGAGAAATTAAGTGACTTATACAGGGTCACACGTCAGAGATGCATCAGACCTTAAATAGTAAGAAAAACATTTAATGAATTGACTTAAAGACAAGTGTGAGCTATGGCGGTAAAGGTAGATAGATTATAGACAGTGCAAGGAGATTCCTAAGATTATATCCTATGAAGCCTTTTGTTTTTCTTTTCAATGTGGAGAATAATCTATGGAAAGCTTCAAATTCTTGAGAATGGTTTAATTCATTTTTCAAATAAGTCACAATGACCCAGGACCATCTCTCTCAGCTATCTAGCCCGGACCCTGTCCAAGGTTCAAGGATATCTGAACTGACCATGGAAGGCAGTAAGCAAATGGATATGGATACTAGATAAATTCCTGAGTCCAATATAAATTAATTGTGGATTATTTTTACCACCTTTTCTTCTCTCATTAAAATTGTCAGATAAGGTCCATATATAGAGGATTGAAAGGGACCTTAGAACAAATAAATCTAATCTAACCCCTTAATTTTACACATGAGAAAATTGAATCTGAAAAAGTTTGACTTCCCCAGGGTCACACAGGTATTGTCTGAGGTAGGATTTGGACAGAATCTCAAGATTTCCTAACTTCAGATGCAGTGCTCTCTAACCATTGGGCCACTCAGAATTCTCATATTTTCTTAAAGCATCAGAATTATTTTTTAATTCAACTGGATGGTGCTAGTACTATTCCTTGGATGAAAGTAAGGGTAGTAGGAAGGTATAGTAAGACCTGAGGACCATTTTATTCATGGAAACCTTAACTTGCTAAATAGCACTCCAGGGCCTTCTGAAAGTAATTTATGCCTTTGGAACTGTGGAATTCTCAGCACCTTCACTGTATTTATTGGATTTTTTTCTGATTCCCAAAGCATCTGTTTGAGGATATAAACACTGTACTATAAAAAGAGAATTAGCAGTAATCACAGGGCTTCATTTCCCTGGGATGAGTCCTCCCTTCTACTAGCACAGATGTTAACCAGCTTATGACTTGGCACAGGGTCATGACTGAAAAACTCCTCCTTGCCAGGGTCACCATGGAGTTGACGTTAGTTTAGCTAGGCTGGGTTTGCTGACAACTAGCTAAGTTGTCGCTGTCAAAGACTGCCCACTGGCTTACAAAGCCTTGAGGAGGTCTCAGTGGTGGAGCAACAGAATGGCGAGTAGGAAGAATCCTGGACTCAGAATTAAGAGAGACCTGTGTTCAAATCCTGCCTACCACCTTTACCAGTCATGTGATAATAGGAAAGTCACCTAACTTCCCCTGGTTTCAATTTCTTCCTCTCTAAGATGGGAATAACAGTCTCCCAAGAGTTATTGTCTAGACCATCATCATTCTAATAGCTAATGTTTATATAGAGCCTACTGATCTAATGTTTGTCCTTCATTTTCAAAGAAGACCAGGGTATTAAGAAGGTGATGCCAGGACAAGCATATGAATTGGTTTTGGGGAGGGAGCTGTGCTAAGTCTTCAATCTTTCTCCTCCAGAGTCATTCAGATCCAGTGGCCGGATATGAATTAGGATGACTGGGGATGGTCCTGAATGCGAGGCAGTCAGGGTTAAGTGATTTGCCCAAGTTCTCAGAGCTAGTAAGAGTCAAGTGTCTGAGGCTGGATATGAACTCCCATCTTCCTGACTTCAAGGCCAGTGCTCTATCCACTGCACCACCTAGTTGCCCTACTATGAGTTGGGCATTATCTTATTTGATCTTTACAACAATCCCTGGAGGTGGGTGCCACTATTTCCATTTTATGGTTGAGGAAACAAGCATGCAAAGATCAAGTGACTTGCCCAGGGTCACCCCTCTAAGAGGCATCTGAAGAGGAATTTGAATTCAGGTCTTCTTGAGTCCTGGCCCAGTGCTCTATTCAGTGGGTCAACTGATTGAATATTTGAGGTCTTCCTCAACCTGATTGCAATTGTGTTCTGCAATTTTAACTTATGCTATTTCCATTTGTGTCTTAGCCAAATTGGTCTAATTTATTTATCCTTTCTTCCCCCATTTTCGCGCCTTTGTTTGTGCTGACATCTATGTTAGAAATCAAATGTCTTTCATCCTCCATCTACACCTGTTATGATTCTTCTTCTAGGGTCTAACACATCGGCTACCTCCTCCTAAAAGCCTTCTTCCTCTTCATCGGAGGAAAGAAGTTAGAACTATTTCCATGAACAATGTGGCACCATCTCCAGTGTCATTGTCGCATGACCACAGCAAGCTCTTCAACTTCTGTAATCCTTATATCTCCCTCTATAGGCAAGGCTAATTTAGGAGATAATTAAGATAGTAATTAAGCTTCTTGATTGGTCACAAAGATATTGCTGGTACTTTTCCATCTAAACCTTCTGAGGGATATAAAACCCCTCCGCCTCAGGAAAGACAAGTGTCAAAGACTTCCATTGCGTTGCTCTGCTAGTGGCCTTCATACTATCCTGGCTGTTCACTTCTTACTGAGGATACCACTGAGTGAATGATACTCCAGGAAAGACTGCCCACCAAGGGTTCTTTAAATCTGAGGGAACACAGATGATTAATTTGCCTTGACTCTATCCTACAATGTAATAATCATGAGTAGTCTGTGTATCTGCCTTCCAGAAGCATCTACTCTCTTGGGGGCAAGTGATCTCTCCTTTTTGAAATTCCTCATACTGCTTGGAACTTTCCTTTGATAACAATTCCATTGTTTTGTTGTCAGTTTGATGGATGAGTCAAATCATGCCCTAAACACTGGAGATACAAATACAAAAGAAAAGATCCCTGTCATCAAATAGCTTACATTCTAATAAGAAATAGTAGCAACACATACAGGGGAGGAAAAGCCTTTGGGTTTAGCAAGCTATGAGGGGATTATGAGTGAGCCACTGGGGAATAGATTGTTAGTGGAAAGAACACTTGATTTGTAATCAGGGCTAGGATTTAAAATCTAGCTTTGCCACTCACAGCCTGTGTGACATTGGGCAAATCAGGCCAACTGGCCTCAGTTTCCTCATATGCAAAATGAGTCTAGTTCTGAACTTAAGATCTTCTTTTGATTTGTGTACATGAGTCAGCTCACCACTCTGAGATAGCCTACCACTCTGAGATTATAAACTCCTTGAAGGCAGGGACTGCCAGTCATTTTATCTGGGTATTCCTGGTGCCTACTTACATTCAGTATAGCACTGTCACAGAGTAGACATTTAATAAAAGTTTGTGTTTTTTGTTAGATGGCATGGAACCGTCTTGGATTTGGCAGCATGGTCACATGCCAAGCTCCATTCATTTTATTAAGGAAGTTATTTCATGAAACAAAACACAACCCAGAGAGCCAAGAAATTGCTTTAATAGTTATTGCAGCACAAGACACATGGAATATTTTAGCAGAAAGCATTGTTTTAAATAGTCTACATAGTCAAATGCAAGACAATATTAGACAATGGGACATGAAATGAAAATGGAAATGGAAATGGAAAAATGACTCCCATGCAGAGGTAAGATTAATAACTTTGGGAATGACTTTAAAATGAACTATCTGGGGACTTCTTTTAGCCATACACACACACACACCCCTCCCTCAACCACAAAAATCAAACTAATTATCTTCTAATCATTTTTAAGAGTGTATCAACTGTTGTCATTAAAAGCTCAACTTGCCCACAATTCTGTCATTGTCTCATTTTATTTATGACTTTTTTTTTAAATTAGTAGATACCATTCTTATTCTATTAAAAAAATCATTCAGACTCAGCAGTGGATAGCCAGGTCATCCAGACCCTGGATGGAAAAGCCAATAAAGTTTTCAGTGTGAATATTCACACCTAGGAAATTGGCAAATGTCACAAATTGGGGCTGGATTTATTGTTCTGTTGACTGTCTTGACTTAAGAAAGTGATGAAAAGATAATAATAATATGGATTAAACTTATAAGTGTGTTGAATATACATTTTTTTCAGAGAGCTTATATGTGGGTGCAAATGTGTATAACAGATATTCAAATACTTTTAAAATCAAGAATAAAATTTCTATTCTTATCTATTATCTTATATATATGTATTATATATATATATATTCTATATAAGAAATAATGTGTTACAGGGCAAGGAGGACTAAATTGAAACATACTGAGGTTCTGTCATTAACTAGTTGTATATCCTTGCTTGAGTCCTGTAACTTCTCTCAGCTTTGGTGCCTTCATCTCACAAATCAGTTGGACAAAATGACCTTTAAGGTTCCATTCTGCTCCAAAATTCTTTGACCCTGAGGTGAAAGGTATGCATCAATAGACTACACTCAAGCTTATTAAGCTCCTACTGTTTGCAGAGTACTGAGCTCCTCTCATATTTCTCATACAGAAATGAGGCCGACATTTTTAAAGCACAGAAAATGATTCCTAGTTCAAATCTAACTTGGTCATGTAAAAGACAATGGCTTATATTAAATTCCCTAGTAAAATTTGTCATAAAAAATCAATCTAGCACCACAAATATTTGTGGGATAAATGAATAAGTTCATTGGGCATTTGGTGTTTGAAGTGAAGTATACAGTCATTTTGTATTATAATTCTAATTATATATAATAGAATTATATATAATTCTAATATAATATTTAATTCTAATAATTATAATTATAATTCTTCCCTTTTTAATTAGATGAAATTGAAAATTTGGATCCCATGCACAGTCTATTAAAAAGTCCATGAGATCTTAAATGTTCCCACAAAGGTGAAATGAATCTCCACATTACAGGTAAATCACCTGGATTTTACTATACATTTTTAAACAGAAGTAAATTCTACCAATAGATGCTAGTTGACACAATGGATACAACATTTGACTTTGAGTCAGGAAAAACCTGGGTTCAAATCCCACTTTAGATACTTATTAGTGAACCTGGGTAAGTCTCTTAACATTTATCATCATCAGTTGCCCAACTGCAAAAGAGAGTTAATAAGAGCACTTTACCTCACAAAAAGACTGAAATTTCTTATAGGACATTTTTTTCTTGTTTGGACACTAAGGTATCTAAGGTAAGAGACAGCAGACACTGTGCACATAGTAGAAACCCAATATTTGTTGAATGAGTGTATGAAGGCATGTCAGAGCTCCTGGATAAAAATTCAATGAAAAATTCAATTGAATTCATATAGGACAAAGTCGTCTCAGAGTCCTGCTAATTTAACCAAATGATTATTTCTTTCTGTACCAAAGAGGTGGACACAAGTCAGGGAGTCAATACCATATGCAATGGCATTGGGGAGGAGATGGAGATAAGGATGACCTGGAGGAATAGCAGAGATCCCAACAGATAAAAAGAGGTTTAGACTGGAAGAAGGTTAATGGATATTCATCTATGAAAAGGGTCTCCTTCAAAAATTGCAGGAACATTTAAGGAGAGTTAATGCCTTCTTTTAATTCTTTTTCCATTGAAGAATGAGTTCATTAGTCATTGTTCACAATGACTGCCTCAGGAATTGCAGCAACAATCCAGTTGTTATGAGTCTAGGGACCAAAAATCTATTATTTGGGCAGCAACACATCTGGGATTTCTCAAACCCGCTCTCCCAGCTGATTCTTCTCCAGAAGAACACTATGTTATATAGAAATATAACACCAATAATTCTTGATAACTAGCTCTGCTCAACAGAAAAAACAAAACCTATAGCACTATAGTCTGAGAATACAAGTCCAGTGAGAAACTGGTTTTGGTTGATTTGCTTTTAAATGGTAAAAAAAAAAAAGGAAGTTTCCCTCAGGATTGAGCCTCTTTCCATGCCCATTCTAGAATCACCTGCCATGATTTCCCACCAAAGTCTTTCTCCTTTCACCAGATTGGAAGGGAAACTCAGAGAAGGGGATAACTCAGCAATTACATGTTTCTTACTAGAACCATTCAGAATTCTTTCTTCAGTCCCACTGGACCTGATTCTGACTAAGATAATCATTGTGATTCCATGTCATCTGAAAAACCAAATGGAGAATGCTTTTTTTACTAATAATACAAATGACCCTAGAGGAGAAAGTGAGTGAATTATCCAAATGACCCTGGAGGAGAAAGTGAATGAATTATCCAAATGACTCTGGAGGAGAAAGTGGTGACTTAGCACAGTACCGACTCACTCAAATCCGATTCATGTGCTTGTCATGACATCATTTCCCTGATGTTGTGGTCTTCTTCAGATATGAAGGACAAACATTATTATTATTATTAATCATTTTCATTATTATTATTAATTTTATATACTTGTGCATATATATGTATGTATGTATAGATTTCTGTATATGAGTGAGTATATGTTAGATATTACTATCGTTATTGATGAATTCTAGCTACAAGAAATGCTACAATAGAGGACACAAAAACCCATCCATCACTGACAAAATTTGATTTAAAAGCAAAAGAGGCAAGTCTTCCTGGCAGGGAACATTAGAATGAAAAATGTGATAACCTGAAATCTTAGTTGCCATAGCACCAAACACATCTATATGCTGATTGATTCCATTATTATTAGAGAGAGAACTTGTCTTAGGGATGATTGACACAGTTTTTTCATTCTGAATTTTTACATCCACAAAGGTAAGTTTTTGATGTCTTAGAGTTTAAAGGCATTAACTTTCCAGTGAGGGAATACCTTCCAGGTGCACCTGAGCAAGTGATTTCCAAGACAACACCAATATAAGACCCATATTTTATCCATTAACCTATATAACTACTAAGGTTTCAAGTTTAAAGGGTCATTGAAAAATAAGGCACAGAAAAACACAAAAGCTGCCAATGGGAATGTGAGTGATGATCTGTAAGTTGGTGGGGTGCAAGGAAGAACAGCAAAAGAAAATACAGGTATGAATATGGAAGAAAATCCATGTCTTTCCTTATTCCTGCATAGCACCTTCCTCATTAGGTCATATATCCAAGAAATTTTATTTTCTAAAGTGAACATTTATTAATTACTTAATTATTAAGGATATTATTTTAAATTATCAGAACTATAATTTAATTAAACCAAATTTTGAAAAATTAAGCATGAAATTTCAGTTTTCCTTAGAAACTTAAAAAATGAAGCCTCAGACACTAAATTTTTTCATGACATCCACTCGGGATGACTTTGAGCTTATCCTGTATCTTTATATGTTCCTTATGTTTTTGATTATATCTATGAAATTACACTAAAAATGCTTGTAATGTGGCCAAACTAGTATTTTGGATGAATTTTGTGGATTTTCTGAAAGATCATCCTTCAAAATAAAATTTTCTGTGAAGGGTTTGAATTTTTGTGACATAAAGATGAAAATATTTTATTCTGATAGGAAAAAAATGTTGTCCTTACTTTAATTGATTGTCTGATCTTTAATAATCAAACACAGTCGCTGACCATATTGAGAGGAGATCATGGGTGATGACACAAAGAGTTGGGAAAAGATCTCTTTGGTTATATTTTATGGCTCAGGGGATCCATGAGAAGGAACTCTTTCATTTCTTTTAGGTTTTACCCAAATTCAGGAGTAGTTGACTAACTTTGAGAGGCCTCCTTGACCCCTCCTCTTTTCCACTTTGTTCTATATTCTCCTTTGCCACCACATTCAGTCACTCCATCTTGTTATTTCTGATATAAATTAATATTGTTTCTGTTGTTATTACTAGGGTGGGGGATTAGCTAAGAGAGGGACTCAGAGCAAATGCTAGTGGTCATTTTATTAGGATCTCTCATGGTTTTTGTTTTGTTTTGTTTTGTTTAGGATTTTTGCAAGGCAAATGGGGTTAAGTGGCTTGCCCAAGGCCACACAGCTAGGTCATTATTAAGTGTCTAAGGTTGGATTTGAACCCAGGTACTCCTGACTCCAGGGCCGGTGCTCTATCCACTGTGCCACCTAGCCTCCCCAGGACCTCTCATGTTAAATGATTCAGGTGGTCAAGAAACTCCAAGAATGTAGAAACACTGAAGGACACAGTGTGTGCTGTAACCCCAAACTTAGAACTCTAGAATGTCAGAATTAGAACGAAACTTAGAGAAATCACATAGTCCAGTCCAATCTCATCATTTGGCAAGCGAGGAAATTGGAGTTTTAAGTTTGTTTTCAGAAAATGGATCTATTCTACTGTCAACCAAAAACCGCTGGTTTCTTATTACTGGAAATCTGGGTCTGAAATATTAAAAACTTTTGACACTTTAATATGAGCATTTCACTTTCTTACCTGAAGTAAGAGATGTTATTTCTTCTGTCCCCATTGTTGTAGGGTATTTCGCTATTAGTTGTTCTGGCTTTAACATTTGGTTGGAAAGGTAGACCACCTTGTCACTTGGAATGTCTTCCAGTGAAGCTGAGGAATGTTCTGGCTTCTTTGCCTCTTCATTTAACAAACTATTTTCACCAGAGGAGATTTCATAAATGTCAGTAATTAAACTAGAGCAAGAAGATAGGAAAGATTTTAGGGAAGTGTAGGTGACATTCATGAGAGGAAAATAACATGATGGTCCACAGTTATCAATTTATTTCGAGAGAAATGCATTTTGGCTAAATTTTTTGCAAATTAATGTTAAATTCTTCACCCACATGGTGAGAGTAACCCTATTAATTAACCCTGCACAACTTAACTCTAATAGTGGTTGGCAAGCAGAGGCTATGAGCAATATATCTGAGAACTATACTAGTTTCTCACCCATCCTGGGATTCCCTCTAGGAAAAAAGATTAAGGAAGGAACACCTAGACAGAGTATTTTCTTAGGCTGGTCCATTCTACTTATGCAGACTTCATTCTTTGAGGATGTAAAACTGAAAGGTGTTGAGATTTCAGAATAATGAAACAGTGTAGTTTAGGAGGTTGCCAGGATCTTTGCCTGGACAGCTGGGATGATGTTCCCTTGTGTACCAGTCTGAACTGCAAGATATCTGAGGCTCTGGGCCCAAAGAACCGAATGATTTCACAGTGAAGAATCTCAATCATGAGGTCAGTGACGGTTCATCCTCATGGTGGTGCCCGTGTGAGAAGTCATGGAAATAGATTTTTCATAGGATCACAAGATTTTGTTTTGTTTTGTTTTTGTTTTTGCAAGGCAGTGGGGTTAAGTGACTTACCCAAGGTCACACAACTTAGGTCATTATTGTTTTTTTTTTTTTGCAAGGCAAACAGGGTTAAGTGGATTGCCCAAGGCCATACAGCTAGGTAATTATTAAGTGACTGAAGTTGGATTTGAACTCAGGTACTTCTGGCTCCAGGGCTGGTGCTCTATCCACTGTGCCACCTAGCCGCCCCTTAACTAGGTAATTATCAAGTGTCTGAGGCCGGATGGATCACAAGTTTTTAAAGAGGAGAGGTATCTTACAGTCATGTTAGTCCTATTTTTCCATTTTATAGATGAGGAACTTGGTGACCAAGAGCCAATAAATGGTAATGTTGGGAACTAAACTTAAATCTGGACTCCAAATTCGGTGCTATTTCTGCTACCAAAAATGCCTCATTTGTTTTTAATCTATTTGAAGTTTATTTTTTAAAAATCACAAATATCATCAGGCATGATGGCAAACATTTGTTGTCCAAGCTACCATGAAGGATGAGCTTGGCAGACTTCTTGAACTTAGTGAGCTATGATGATTGGGAGTACACGTTAACTTTGGAATCAATAGAGTGAGGCTCCAGGGAGGAAAAGAGAGAAAACCCAGTTATTTAAAGGTCAGAAATGGAGCAGGTCAAAGCCAGATGTCATGCCTGGCAGTAGTGGGACCAGGTTCATGAGCAGTTCTTGCATTTCCAATCAGAAGAGAGGGTGAGACCCAGTCTTTAAAAAAAAGAGATGAAACATACATTCTTTGTATTTGTTGTTTCCTAAGTACATACATTCACACACATATACTCCCAGACAAGTACCATGGTATAGTGGATAGTGGTCTAGGCTCAAAACCAGGAAGACTTGGCTTCAACCTTTGACATGACATACGTTGGCTATAAGACCAATAAACTCTCAGTTTTCTGAACAATTCTTAAACTTTCAGTTGTAGAGAGGTGCAATCAGTATTGGGAGTAGGGAATTATTCCTCTAGAAATTCTGCTTATCAGTGAAATCACCGGTTCAGTGCCTTCTGCCTATCTACCTATGGCCAATGAAGTATTTTGTTAGGGGATTAAAAAAAAGGTTCTAATAGAATTCTGGGCAACTGGGTGGCATAGTGGATAGAGCACTGGCCTTGGACATTTACTAACTGAATGTCCCTGGGTAAGTCACTTAACCTTATTTGCCTCAGTTTCTCAGCTATAAAATGAGCTGGAGAAGGAAAAGGCAAACTACCCCAGTATCTTTGCCAAGAAAATTCCAGAGCAGGTTCACGAAGACTTAGATATGACTGAAATGACTCAACAGCAACAAAAATAGAACTTTAAAATGTGAGTGCCAAAGAATTTTGAGTAAAACCTCGTGTTTACTGAATTGTCCTGGTTTTCTGATTGACTTTGATATGATGACCACATATAGCAGATAGGACTCAGAGTACTAAGAGATTTTTCTGGAACAAAACTGCACAAATGTCTCAGCACCAATATTCTAGTTTCCTTCAGAAGCTGTTGACTACTAGACAGTTCCCTGATGAAGCACATGATATTTGATTCTTCCTCTGACACAGAAAAAGCTGAGAGGGCAGGGTCTTGGGGACTTCAAGCCTGAGGACCCCTGAGATTCTGTAATAGACATGGAGCCATCATGAACTCTCATGATCTACCCAATCCTGATGAAGGTGCATCCTGATCTTGTGGCATATATCAAAATATCAATTTTATCATCCCTTTTCCTACTCTGCCAAGAATCCACAAGCTTTGAAAAGTAGAATGACCCTTCCTCATTACATCTGGAAGTAGAAAGAATGGATTGGCATACAAAATAATAAACCTCAAAATTCAAATTCTAAGACTAAAGACACAATGAGAATGTAGATTTTGCTTCAAAAATGAACTCTAGCTTCACTTGGAGAAGATGTTTTATTTAAGTCCCTTTGTTACTCTTTCTAGTCTGTTAATCAACAACACTTTATATACATGGTCATCCATAATTGATAACCTCTCCCCAAAATCAAAGTTTCCCAACTCACTTCTCATTCCTGTTTAGAGAAAATGATGGTTCTGATAAGATGAGTCTACATTGTGTCTCCAATGCTGTAGGGGGATATTTATTGAATCCTCCTATTAAAAGAGTGGGAAAAAATGCTTCAATTAGGTCTTTAAACTTGAAAGGGATTTTATGAGGCTGAATTATATTCTCTGCAGCTATATTCTTTGAAGAATAAGGGCATCTGAGATAAGGTATTTGAACATCACTTATAAAAGTATGTGGAACAAATGTTTATTTAGGGTCTTTTATCTATGCTAATTAACACGTTTTTATTACATTGGAAAATGGGCCATGGTAAGAGTTTCAGCTTCATAGTCTAATTAATATGAAACATGGTTCCTTGAATATCATTCCAAGAGATGGCAAGCCAAGATATGGCTGCATGTTGGAAATTGCTCTTTTGCTAGAGCTGACACCCTCTGTAATTAGTTAAAAGAGCTCCTACAATAAAAAGGTAATCTGCCTTTAAAATATTAAGTCTTCCACTGAGATCTATTCAGAATATCTCCATGATGCTGCAACTAATATCTCCAAGAGAGAATCTAGTTACTATTGGGATTTCTTTTGTTATTTAGGGTCAGATGAGAGGCACTGGGATGCTTGTTATACAATGAAACACAGCTGCTGCGCTATATAGTGGAAAGCAACAGCGACTGCATCCTTGAATGTTAGGGTTGCTTTGGAAGAAGAGTTTTGGACTGTGGGTCTGGACTAGAGGACCATGGGAAGCCTTTAAGAATAATTCTAACTCAGTTTGATCTGAAGGATTGTTTGGGACTATTCAGGTCAAAACTTTTTTTTTTATAAACCAGGGCAGTGTGTGCTTCATGAGAAGGACCCCAAATTATCTCATGGCCTCTTTCTTCCAGGTATCTAGTGGGGTTGGAAAGGCATCATTCACAGAAAATACAATCCAAATCCTTACTCCAGATTAGTATCTGGAGCATGAAAGAGATTAGGAGTTACTGGTCATCCTGATTTTTGTAGCTAAAATATTGTTAAAAGAGTAACTTACCAACCCATACCCCATTAGCATGAAATATATAGTCAGTGGACTAAATATAGATGAACTATATATAAATATCTATGTATATAGATATCTATATCTTCAAAGATAGATATAGATATATACACTAGGGCACATTTTAGATCTTTGAGTATCCCACAAACTCCATTCCTTCTCTCCAGGATAGACTATAAAATGCTCTGTCTTTTAATGCCCTTCAAAACTTTCCTTTTCCTCTCTTTTAAGTCTTTTTTTCTATCATTTTTTTTAGTTTTTATTTTTGCAAGGCAATAGGGTTAAATGACTTGCCCAAGGCCACACAGCTAGGTAATTATTAAGTGTCTGAGGCCAGATTTGAACTCAGGTACTCCTGACTCCAGGTCTGGTGCTCTATCTACTGCGGCACCTAGCTGCCCCTTTTAAGTCTTCTTATATCTTATTTCCCTCTATGTACTTTGCAATCCAATGGCATTGGCCTTCTTGCTGGTTTTCCTTTAAGAGATTCCATCTCGACTTCTGACATTTTCAGTGATTGTCTCCCATGCCTGCAGCTCTCTCCTTCCTCATTTCTATCTTTGGTTTCCTGAAAGGCTCAATTAAAACCCTACTTTCTGCAAGAAGCCTTTCCCTTTCTTTCTGAGATTATCTCTAATATATCCTGTATATCTCATTTTTTTACATAATGTTTTGCATGTTGTCTTGCCCACTAGACTGTAAACTCCTTGAGAGCAGGGACTGTTTTTGCTTTTCTTTGTATCCTCATGCTTAGCAAAGTGACCAGCATATATGGGTAGGTGCTTCACAAATATTTATTGACTTAACTTGATTTGATAACCCTCCTGTCCTCTCCTCCCTCCATTGGTATTTTGTGGCCAGGACTTTTCATTGATGTATGGTATTCTCAGGGAGCAAGCTTCTAACCATGCAGATCAACCACTACTTCACAAACTGTAGCATTCTCTGGGGTGCCAATGGTATTTAAGGTCACAAAAGTGCTTTGTGTAGGAGTCACTACTTCATCTCAAGTATTGCTAACCCCAATGATAGAGATATTCACTCTACCATGCACAGTGGCATTATGACTGCTAATAAACATAACTCTCTTTTTTAAAAGCAAAGAAATGGAATTTGGGGACTTACGTCTGACTGAGTAGATAAAAGGCTTAATGAATTGTACGGCATAGTCCAGATTGGGTTTGTGAATTCTGCCAAGTTGAATCAAGTGATGATCCAGTGGGAGGCTGGCTAAGTCCTCTACTTCATCTTCTCGTGTGGATCCCAAAGAAATCACAAATAAGACAAAGCCCTGGCATTTGGCCCTCAGGGCCATTTTCCTTAAGACATCCTTTTCTTCACTATTTTCTCCAGCAGTTATGACAAAGATGACCTTATTTTTCCTCGCCTGTTCTATATTGGAAAAGATCCTCTCTGTTGTCCATTGTAGGGCATGGCCAACAAAGGCTTCTCCATGAAGTTGTTTAAGGGATTCCTGGATATACTTCTTCATTAAGGTTTTGCTGTTATAGGTAGTAAAGATAAATTCTTCCTTCACTGGGGTACTTAGTCTTGTCCTGGAGAAATCCCCTGGTGAATAACTTAGCAAAGCCAACCGATCACCTTCACTGGATTGCAAAGGTTTGGCAGAAATGTCAAAGCTGTCGATTGTTGAGCTCAGGAAAGATTTCAATTGCTGAAACTCATCTCCTGTCACATGTCGGGAGCTATCCAGAAGGAAGAGGACATCCATGTATGAACTTATTCGATTAACTTTCTCTTCTGCACAATCACTGGGAAAGCATTTATCTGCAAATGAACAAAACTACTCATCACTTACATAGTGGAATGGTAACCCGAGAAAGATTCTGGATTCTGGGGTAACATCTGTTTTTGAAGTCTTTGAATGTCAGACTGGCAAAGTCACCCACAACATAAAACCTTGAATTTGGACATCTCTCTCAATAGCAGACATTTATTTAAACAATACTTAAAGTATGTTGAGCATTTTAGATTCACGGTAGCCTCACAGCTACCTGGGAGATAAGTAATATGTGAGTTGTTATCATTCTTACCATACAGGTGGGGAAACTGAGGTTTATAGTAAAATTGACTTGCTTAAGTAGAGAACCCAGGGATGTTTCTATTATAGAATATTACATTGTTCATACACCACAATGCTCCTCCTCCCATTTTCCCTTTAATACTGACAGAGCTATTCATTGAAACTATGAATTAAATGAGCACAGCTTTCAGACTTAAGTATGATATCTATCTATAATAACTAAAGATAGTATGGGAGAAACAGCAGGTTCATGCTTAGTATAGTGCCTGGGCCATGGTAGGTGCTTATTCTTTGTTCTCAAAGATGACCAAAATGACACAAGGTCAAGGTACAGTGTATCTGACTGACTGAACAGAAGGCTCTACCACAAGTCAGGCACAAATAGTCCTTGTGAGCATTTGGGATGGATTCTTTAAATTTGCTCATCTTGTACAAACAAATGTTAATTAACTATAACAGTAGGAAAAACACTTGATAGAAGACTCCCAAATCCAAGATTGGAATATTGACTGAATCATTTGACCATCCTGGGTTTTGATTTTGTTTTCTATAAAATGATAGGGTTGGTTTGGGTGATCTCCAATAGTTGCATAGTAAGCATTGTTAGTCTCAAAAGTCAGGTAGAAAAGGGAATGGTAGGGCTATTTAAACGCTACTTAAATCATCTTCATTGAAATTTAAGAGGAAGTTGGTATGATTAGATTTGATTAAAACTCATATTCTTGGCATAATTATTTTGTATAACAATTATTCATGTTAGAATCTTATCATTCTGCTAGACTAAAAGTTCCAGGAAGGAGCAGATGAGATAAGAGAAGACCACATTTTAATGAACTTTGAGTTCCTACTATTGCCTGTCCCCAGTAAGCACCTACAGTAAGTTTCTGTCCAAGTTTTATGTTGGACAAATATTTCTTAAATTGAACTGCTTTTGGATGGGTGAGGAAACATCAAATTTCTTAAAAGTTAATATTATTTTTTTATAATAATTGGGGGGCAGGATTCCTACATTTGGTCATATTCAAAAATGTCTCTATCTGTGCCTAGAGTCCTCTGTTAGGAGGTGGGTGGCATGCTTCATCACAGGTCCTATGGAAATGCATTGATTAGAAGGCACCTGTCCATTTTTTTAAAGTTCATCTTTCATATAGCAATTGTGGGGGCAAATTTTATGTTCTGAAATTCTGTGCCAATTATAATTTTAAGGATCTAATTCTTGCCCAATATGTTATCCAGTATATATCTGTAAACCAAACTATAACTCTCTAAAGTCAGGCTACATAATTCATCTGAAGGCTTTAAAACTTCATGATGGGGGGTGGCTAGGTGGCGTAGTGGATAAAGCACAGGCCTTGGAGTCAGCAGTACCTGGGTTCAAATCCAGTCTCAGTCACTTAATAATTACCTAGCTGTGTGGCCTTGGGCAAACCACTTAACCCCATCTGCCTTGCAAAAACCTAAAAAAAAAAAAAAAAAAAAGAAAGAAAGAAAGAAAAAAAACCTTCATGATGTTACATTTTTTCCCCATTGGTCTTACCATAGCAAAGTGTGCATTGACGAAGTCTTTGTATTGGCTCGGAAAATTGAGGGGATACAACTGGAATGATCTGATATGTGCCAGTTTCATCAAACTATATGGAAGAGAAAAAAAGTCTTTCATTTTTCTTTTTTTTCTTTTTGAGACAACCATACATCTGGAGCCTCCCCACCTCATAGGTTAGTTAAAAAAAAAAACTCAACACCTTCCCTATTTATAACAACTCATTATAATTCTTGAAACATCTCCAAGCAGATTATTGCACTGAGGGATGTAGGAGAGATATTATTATCTCCATTTTATAAATGAGCAAAATGGAAAAGTATTAAAAAATGTGTCCAGGATAAATGAGGTAGAGAACAAGCTCTCTACAATTCAATGCAATTTTTTTTTTTTGTGACTGGAGACTGCTTTAACTCTGACTAGGATTCAAAGAACCTGAATTCAAATCTCAGCTCTGCCACTAACTAGCCAAGGGAGTGCCTTGTCTCTCTGTGCCACAATTTTTTCACTATAAAATGGAGATTGACTAGTGCAAGGGTTCTTCACGTTTTTGTGTCATTAGCAACCCATGGTTCCCCTGTAAATGTATCAAATAAAATATATAGAACTTCAGAGGAAACCAACTCTCTAGATAGATAAAGATATTTATGGAGAGAGAGAGAGAGAGAGAGAGAGAGAGAGAGAGAGAGAGAGAGAGAGAGAGAGAGAGAGATTAAATACAGCTATTCAAAATTTTCAAAAAAGTTTATGACTCCCAGAATAAGAAGTTTTGTTTTGGGTGATCATCTATAAGCATTCCTTGAGTACCTCATGGGTACATGGCATTAGAGTTGGTATTGTACCTACAAAGGTGAATAAGTCTGATCCTTGCCCTAAAGCATCTTATAATCTAGTTTGGGAGACAGGAAACATTTGTATAAAGCTAAACAACAAAAGATATCACATGCCAAGATCCAAAGGATGGGTAGAGTCAAGAGGCTAAAAGAATTTGTTGAAAATAGCCTGATGTGGGTAGCAGATCAAACACTTGGATTAGGAATCAGAAGAAATTGCTTCAAATCTCAGCTCTGCTATTTGCCAACTGAATGACTAGAGACGTCTCTTCTTTTCTCTGAAATTTGGTCACTAAATCTGCAACATTAGGGGGTTGGATTAGATTACCTCTAAGGTCCCTTTCGCCTCCAGTGGTCTATGAAGTGCTGAGATAGTCAAAGAAATTTCTTTAGAGGAGTGTTGAAGGTACTGATAACTGCAAAAATAATTAATGATCTCCCCGTGTTATCCATCACTAAGAGAACACTGCTTTGAAATTGCATTTCCATGAATAAATAAATAGATAAATATAATAGCCTGAAGAAGTTCTTACCTGGAAGGCCTCCTCAAGGGCAAACATTTCATTAAAAGTAAATACAGCTGGGATGATATTGAGGCCGCTGAACTCCATGGTGGCGGTAATAATCGATGACATATCTGAAGATTGGCTGTCACTAAAAAATACAGTAAGCCTCCTGACATTAGGTCCTGGTAAGGTTCGTTTGAAAACATTCCTGGCCACAAATAACATAGCATTGCCAAGATCTCTGGAGTAGGAAGGTGGTTCAAATGTCATTCCGGAGAGTTTCTGGAGAAGTTGTCTCTTGCTGGAATAGTCTGACCAGCGGAGCAGATACCTGTTTTCAGAACTGTAGGAAAGGACAGCAACCTTTGCTCCCACAGGACAATTGTTTTCCCTGATTTTAAGGTCCTTCACAATGGAAATGGTCATATTTTTCACAGCTTCAAATCTCTGTCTTGACACATCCAATGCAAACACCAATTCTGTTGGGTAGACAGGGCATTTACCTACAAATCAAAGAAAGAAAGACCACACATGTAGACATTCTAGATCAATTGCACCAAGCAAAAGGTTTTCCTTTTTCTAAGCTGAATCTCCTTGGTTTCTTCAATAGATGATGATATGGTAGGAGCAATATCCTAACACATTCCTCCTATACCTGCCATGCAGGTGAGTCTAGCTTTTCCTTAAAAGGTTTTGAAACACAACTTGAGACTTGGTTGATTCAGGGAAATAAAGGCTTAGATTGTGGACAAATATAGCCTCCTTTTCTGAGGACAAAGTAACCCTGAGGTGCACCAGGTGCCTCTTGGAGGTTTGACTGGTGGATCCGAATGGATAATGAAAAGAGGGGACCTTTGTTCAGCTGAACAGACTTGAGATGCCTTCAAAGTGTCCTTGCTGAATGTCTTTATCCTAAGACAGCTATCTAAAACTCCCTTTGTTAACTGAGACTTCTGAGTATCTCATTTTGTTCCAATATCTAAATGAAATTCCCAGGGAACTGACAAGTCAGATCCATCCCAGGATATGTAGCAAGCTTTCCAGTCCCTTCATCATCTTCTTTGCTCTTGTCCAGATGCTCTCCAGCTTATCATCATCCTTCTTAAAATATGGTACCCAGAACTGAATAAAATATTCCAGGAATGATCTGAGAAAGGCTACCTCAATTTTCTAGAGCATTTGCAAGCTCTTCCTCACCCCCCCCAAATCACAGCACAATATTTATGTAAATTACATAGATTCAAGTGGAGAGTGTAAAAACCAGTGATCACCAAACCTACAGGTAATGGGAATATTATCTAAGTCTCCAGTTCCACGCTTTAATTTCTAGTACCTCCAACAATATCAATAAAAAATGTCTGTTCGATTCTTTGGTAGATTGTTAAAACCCAAGACAAAGAAGGAAAAACATAAGAGAGAAACCAGCCATCCTGAATGAGTTCAAGTCGTCAGATCCAGATGAACAAAAACTGGAAGAATTGGTGGTGACTGTTGTGATAAGATCAATGAAGATGATGGGTAGAAGGAGATCTGCTACAATTCTGATGACCCATAAAAACAGGATGCTAACAAGCTATATGTCAGTGACCTCACCTTCAATTCTTGGCAAAAATGTAAAATGCTGAATAAAGGGAGAATGAGTGAACATCTGGAAATTCATCAAGAATAAGCCATATCAGACTAACCTTCATTTCTATTTCTGACAAATTCACCAGATTGTGTCTATGTTCATATTAAATTCTGGGATGGTGCAGGTATAATTTGTCTCAATTTGAGCAAAACATTTGACCGACTCTCTCATGTTATTTATATGCATAAGAGGATTAGGAATGGATGGGTGATAATATATTTAAAAAAGATTCAGAAACTGGCTAAATGCCTGGCCTCCCACAGTAGTCATTAATGACAGTGTCAATTTGGAAGGAGACTCTCCTGGTGATCTGGGTTTGGCCCAATGCTGTCGTGCACTTTTATCAAGGATTTGAATAAAGGAATAGATGACATGGTCATCAAATTTTCAGATAACATTGCTTAGAGGGATGCCTGGCACAATGGAAGACAGAGTCAAGATTCGAAAAGATTCTGACCATATAGACCATTAATTGATATTGATGGATTAATGCCAGTGACTAGGTGTGCTTTTGGTTTTATGTCCATACTACTATTATTATAGCAGATGCTGTTGCAGTTAGCATTGCTTTCGAATGGGAAAAGGTATGATAATGAAAACTCACCTTCCCAACAGGCTGTAAAAATGAGAAAGAAAGAGTTAATATTTTATAATAAAATATTTAAAACATGATTAAAGCCAAATTTTATTATTTTACTTTTACATTTTCCTCGAACTTTATATGATCCTACTCTTTAGATGCAAGAAAACCAATGATGAGCCTAGCTAACTCATTGAAATTTAAATTGATTTTCCCCCTTCCTTGTAACTGTTTAAGGAAGTTATACAGTTGTTTTCACAGGATCTTGTGCTGAAATAAGAAGAATGGCCATTCATCTTTTAAGCAAAAGTCTGTTTTTAGTGACAAGCTTTAGTGATAAGCTTCTGTTTTAGTGACAAGATTTCTAAAATTCAATTCATTTGATTCCACAATACCCACGTAGGCCTTCTGAGACCAATGCTGGGCTGCAAAACTAAAATCTGTCATCTAATTGTCTTCCCTGAAGAACACTCTGACAGCTTCTATTCTCCTGAAGAGCACCAGGGAATTCCAAATAATCTTATGTTTGGCCACCAAGTTCCCTTTGTGTGGTTGAGTTTAGTCCTATTCTGCAGAAATAAGGAGCCTTCCCCAGAGTTATTTCCACAAAACAGCTTTGCTTCCCTTTAAGTATCTAAGATAAAAGTGTCTAAGTCTAAGATAAAACAAGAGATACCGGTGAAAAAGGCTTACAGAAAAATTTGACCTAGCTATTTTTCCAAGTCTATTTTATTAATCTTTTGGGAACCGAGAAACATTCAAATTTTACAAAAAGGCATTCTATCCAGCAGTATCCAACAGGCCTTCTTTCCATGTATCACATTCAATTACAGCTAGGTCCCAATTAATGAGAATAATGCAGCCCACTAAATGATCACATTATTTGAATTTTCACTGCATATTTCCATTAACCTGGGACCAATGGTCATTCTTATATACTTGTAACCTCGGTGCAGATTTGAAATACTTTCAACCACTTTATGGAATTCATTCTTCAAACTAATTGGGACCTAGCTATAAAAAATATTTATCAAGTTCCTGCTATGTATAAACCACTGGGCTAGGTGCTGACATACAAAGACAAAACTGGAAGACTTTTCCTTCAAAAAATTTAATACAAATATAGATTCTTCCTTCCATCCCCCCTTTTCTCCTTCCCCACTTCTTCCCCCTTTCCCCCTTGCCACCTTCCTTCCTTCCTTCCTTCCTTCCTTCCTTCCTTCCTTCCTTCCTTCCTTCCTTCCTTCCTTCCTTCCTTCCTTCCTTCCTTCCTTTTTGACTGAATCATGAGATTTCTTCCATTTGAGGAACTTCTGGTGTGGAAACTCTCTCCTCTGATTCATAATGGTAACTTGTGTGAATCTTATAGTTATAGAGTGTCCTAGAGGCAAGGTTTATTGATCACATCGCATAGCCTTGTATCACTCTTAGTCAGGACATCCTGACTTGCTTCCTCTATTCTTTTCAATTTGCTGCCTCTCTATGAACAGATTATCCTTATATATCAATCAGGTGAGCATTTGCCTGGTTCTGTCATAAATGAGTTGCTAAGAATCTGAATAACATATTATGTTTGAATGTAAACCACCATTTCTCCTTGATCTCCACTCCCAGTTTTATCTGATTTGTTCTAGTCTAAATTTATCAGTAAAAAAGTTGAATTGCTATCCTTCCTCTCAAATGCATTTAAAATGCTACTTTCTTTAAGAAGTCTTTCCTAATTCATATGATCAGTAATGACTTTTCCCTTCAGATCATTCCATAGGATCTTGTTTTTTTATGTCTTCAAGGTATTTATCATGTAATATTCTATATTTCCTATCTCTTTTGTGTGCCTTAGTCTTTCTAGAATGCTGTGAATTCCAAGAAGGCAGGGCTAATGTCTCATGTGCTCCATGGATTTCCATCATAGCTCAGGACCAGGCTGGTTGATGTATGCTGATGTGTTCTGTGATGAGAGTATTTAGAAAGGGAAGGAAGGGTTGGTTGCAAGGGGTCAGCAGATCATCATTAAGAATGGATTATATCAAGTTAGTCTCATTTGCCTTTGCAAAGGATTACTCCTGTGACAGATCAGGGAATGGGACACCCATGGGAAAACTTAGATTTCAGCAAAGCATTTGACAATGTTTCTCATACTATTCTTGTGAACAGCATAGAGAGACATGGGCTACAGTTAGGTGACCTTGAAAATGTTTGAATAACCAGCTCAACCCAAGGACTAATGCTTATGTGGAGCCTGTTCCTGATCCTGCCCTTGCAGTTGTTAGGTACTCTCTTATTCTTTTTTTTTTAGGTTTTTGCAAGGCAAATGGGGTTAGGTGGCTTGCCCAAGGCCACACAGCTAGGTCATTATTAAGTGTCTGAGACCGGATTTGAACCCAGGTCCTCCTGACTCCAGGGCCGGTGCTTTATCCACTACACCACCTAGCCACCCCAGTACTCTCTTATTCTTGAAATGACCTTAGTACTAAAAATTTCTCCTAGGTGCCAGTTTATGTTGTTATCCTTGGCAAGTCATTTGGGATTGGCACTTCCTTATGCACACTTTCTCCCCACATTCCCTTTCCCTCATCTACATCATTAGGTCTCAGGAAATGCTGTGGCTACTGGACTTGGAGATGGATTGGGAAGATGACTTTCCAGGAGTCCAGGAGCTCCTTGATCCAAACTAATTTGTCCCTTGAAAAGCAAACATTGCCAAATATGGCATCAACCCCTACAGAAGATATGACTTTTGCCTTTAGCCCCATGGGGAGCTGCGGAATAGGCTATCAGCATTTCAATCTAACCAGACTAAAAGTAGACAGCAAAAAAATTTAAGAAGACAAACAGATTGGGGCAACAAGGTGGCGCAGGGGATAGAGCACTGGCCCTGGAGTCAGGAGGACCTGAATTCAGATGTGACCTCAGACACTATATAATTATTGGGCAGTGTGACCTTGGTCAAGTCATTTAACCCCATTGCCCTGCAAAAAAGGACAAAAAAAAAGACACACATATCTGCTCTTTTTTAACTTCTCTGGTGGTCACATATATGTACAATCCTTCCATTCTTTCTCTGGCTTTTACAGAAGGGAGGAGGTAATTTAGTTGTAACCCCTTTACAGAATTACTTAGGGCAGGGTAAGGGCATAGGAACTTTTAAAAAATTTTTGGTAACTATATTTCAACATGGTTTCCTTTGTTATTCTATGCATTTTATTTTATGCATTTTAAAAAATTCCTCTAAGAAGGGAGCCATAGGTTTGACCAGACTTCCAAAAGGATCAAAATACTAAGAAAAAAAAAGACTAAGAATTATGTTCTCATTTTATAGAAGTCATTTTTGGTGACTTTACACACTTATATTCTTCCTTCCTTCCCCCTTTCCCCCTTTCCCCCTTCACCCCTTCTTCCCCCTTTCCTGGTTCTCCTGGACCCGCAGGACTCAGTAGATATTTTATTTTAAAAGCCTCTCTATCCTGCTCTGAAAAAGTCATGTCTTTTTTTATGGAGTGAGATTCAGTCAGCCTAGCACTTGGTCACTTGTTGAAAGATTCCAAAAAAAGTTAGAAGGAAAGGGAAATCAAATGAGGACAAAAATTCCTAATTAGAATGGTATTTCAAACAGGTTTGTGGAGATGTGAAGATACTTTTAAAAGTTTTGATTACTGGTAACCATTCTTCATTTTATAAAAACCAAAATCTGCTCTCTAGTAACTTCTGCCCTTTGATCCTTATTCTGCCTCCTGGGCCACAAAGAATAAGTCTAATCTCTTTTCTAAATGAGTATTCTTCAAAATGTTTTAAGGTAGGAAAATTGCTATCCTGGATCTCAAGACTTCTCTTTTCTAAGCTAATCATCTCCAGTTCTTCCAAAAGATCTGAATTTGACATGATTTTGGTTTTGTTTGTGTATCATTCACACCCTGCTCACCCTTTTCTGGATTCATATTAGTCCCTCAATGATCCTGGTTAAATATGGTACATGATGTTCAGGCATGGTATGAATAGCATAGAGTAGAAGCCTCACTCGATTTGTCTTAACTACTGGGATTTCCCTTCACCAAAAGCTAGTTTGAATATTGTACTTAAGCTATTACTTTGGTTTGGTTTTACTTTGAGTACAGAGAAAAATGATATGTGATGACACAATAGCTCCTGTTTAAAAACAAATAAACAATAGCTTAAGTACAAGACTCAACATTTATCCATCCCACCATCAACACCATCACTGCCATCGCCACTATTACGACACTACTACCACCACCACCATTACTACCAGTTAACATTTATGTAGTACCAACCGTATGCTAGGGTCTGTGTGTGTGAATCACTTCACAAATATTATCTCATTGGATCCTCACAAACAACGCTGGAAGGTAGTGCTATCATCACCCCCATTTTATAGCTGAGGAAACTGAGGCAACTAGAGGTTAAGTGATTTGTCCAAGGTCACCCAGCTAGCAAGTGTCTGAGGATGGATTTGAATTCAGATCTTCCAGACACCAAGCCTAGCAGCACACTATCCACTTGACCACGCAGCTAAATTTTATAGGGTTAGATTTGGCTCATTGTTATATAGCCTGTTGTGATGCTTTTTTTGGATGGTGGTCATGTCACCTAATGATCAGCTCTCTTCCTCCTGTCATCTGTGCCATCTCCATATACGATGAATAGGCCAGCTATATTTTGAGCCCTACTGACTTCCAGGTGCCCATATGGCATATGATACTTCGGTCACATTTGTAAAACTAGAATACTCACGACTATGGTCCCTCAGGAAACGAATAAGCTCACATTGCTGAAAGACAAGAAAGGGAGCCAGTGAGCGTACAGAGCTAGTGTGGGTACCACTCATGTCTGGAAAGATGATTTGGAGACAAAATGCTGACTGAGAGAGATACATACCGAACTTAGAGGCTGTCCTTTCAGGCCTTTAGGACCCTAGAAAAGCAGGAAGGAAACTATCGGATTGTGCACAAGATTAATTTGTACACATTTTAAAGTTCTATATTAATTTTCAGAAATAATTAGACACATCAGAGCATCCAATGCACAATCTTTTGAATGATTCATGCCCTAAGGATGAAAGATTTAGAGATAGAAGGGACATAAGAAGTCATCTAGTCATCCTGCCCCAGTACCCCCTTCCCCATTTTACAGGTGATGAAACTCAAACTGAGACCCCAGGATCATCAATTTGGAACTATAAGGACCTTAGAGACATTGAATCCGACAAGGAGGAAGCCCAGGCTCAGAGATGCCCGGTGTCAACCAGTTAGGAAGTGGTAAAGCCAGGCTTAGAACCCAGCTAGTACCACACTGAACCTCCCATACTCAGTGTAGGCTAAATGAATGGTTATTAGCTGGCACAAACTGAATTAGGGGATAACCCCTGAAGCCTTGGCTCAGCAAGGCTTTGCCAACACTAGCCAAGTGCATTTTGACATATTGGATCATTCAATACATTCCCTCCCCAGACTGCACACTACATGGACTGAAGTGAAAGGAATCTGTTTGTTTAGATGAGGCAATGTTTTAAAGGAACAATATGCAAGAAGCAAGCTGAAATATTCCAATTTGTAAAGACCAAGAATTGGATTTGCACTCAAACTCAAAGGGTGGGCATGTCATAAAGCACGAGGTAAAATTAGAGAAGGGAGTTACTTTTAAAATGTTGCAAGTTTGATCTAAACACCCATTTTGTTTTTATTATGGAGCTGGTTTTAGGCAAGAAAATCAAGGATGGATGAGAATCAGAAAGAAAGCATCAGGTGCCAGGAGATCCAAATGTTAAGGGAGCAAAGATCCAAAAAATGCTTCAAGCTCAGTTTAAATTAATCAGAGAAGGCTTTTTTGGACTTTCTTCCTCATTCCCTTTCCAGTTCTCTTCGATGAAGATTAAAACAGTAAAAGTAATTGGACATTTCCCCAGTGGCCCTCAAGGACCATTCTTTTGTTTTTTTTTTTTTCATAGGGAAGAGAACAATAGCATCTAGTGTTGTAGCATTCTGGGAATTTACCCAGACAGCTTTGTGAGGGACTTTGAATGTAAAAAAAAATCACCAGAATATTTTTCACCAGATATGGAAATACTTACCCTTGGTCCTGCAGATCCAGGAGAACCAGGAAAACCAATTTCACCCTTTGGACCTAGGCCAAACTACATTTGAGAACATGTTACAAATATCATCAACCCATGTGACTTTATATAAATATAAAGATCCACACACATATAAGAAAAACATTAAAGAATAATTATAAGGCACTTAATAAGGTCAAATTGCTTACTTATGGTATATGAAAATGTTATCAGTATGCTTGAAACTCAATTTCAATCAAACCTCATAAACACAAGTCACAGTTCATTCAGGGCAAATAAAAATTTTAGCTTACTTAGAAAGCAAATAACTATTCGTAAAAATGAATCACAAAACCAGACATCCTTTTCTAGATTTCCCTGACTACTCATACTGCAATGTGTTTTGGGCTGCAGACTTCACCACATATATTTTTAAGTAGATAAAATGAAGAGAAATAGTCTATCATATTAAAGAGACCTAATAATAAACCTCCAATCTGAAAAAAAGTGGAAAATGCATCACTTACTAACAGAAGAAGAGAATTGGAAAGGTCAGTCATTTACACAACTCAGGATGATGGACTTGGGCACTAATGAAATTTATCCAGTCGAGTGGAAAACACCTGGCCGCTGCCAACCTTTTCTGAGAAGGATGCCCATGACTGAATTCATAAATAAAAATGAAAATGCACCTTCTATCTCTGTGCTTTTCTTATTGGAAGAACATTCCTCCAGATAATGAATAAGTGGTTGGCCTCACCAAAATGACCTTGGGTTAGGGAGAGTGGAATCATCATAAAAGTCTCAAAAAAAGATGGTGGAGGAAGAATGGCAGTTTCCCTTCTGCTCAGAGAGATCACACATAAGAAGACAATGTTCAGAATATGGTACCAAAAAATCAAGAATGCTATTGCTTGCAGATATACACATATACCACACATAAACACACACACGTATAATTTAATAAAGGCAGGAATGTGGAGGAAAGGTAGGATACAGGAATATGATTGTTGACTTTTCCACCAAATTTTGTTCTGGTCTCTAGATTCATTTGAAAGTTAATCAAGGAAGATTTTGGAAGTGAGGTTCAAGAAATCACCTCTGCTTTCACATAACCCCTTCCCAGAGTTCTAACTGAGCCCTAAAAATGAGTTGGGAGATATGGGATCCCAATCAGGGAAGCAATGCAAGCTTAATTTCTCTTTAGTTGGTCAATTGTTTTCTGAGAGTACTGGCTTAAAATCAGTCTTAGACACAGATAAACTTCACCTTAGGATGAGGACAGTCTGACTGAGTTTTGATGTCTTCATAGTTAGATTAACTCAGTCTCCCTTTCAGAGTGATGAAACTTTCAGAGAGAGGCTCTCCAGCCACCACTACAAACAATGCTATAGTCTTAATATAAGTTAGCAAAAGGTTGAGGAAATTAGCATTACCCAAATAGAACCCCCCCCAAAATCAAAGATTTACCACTTCAACATTGCATAGATTCATGGAATTTTGGAGCTAGAATAAACCATAAAGATCATATAGTCCAAAGCAACTCATACAAATGGATAAAGAAACCTAGAGAAATTGAATGGCTTGTCCAGGGTTAGACAGGCAGTTTAGATACCCTAAGGAACCAGAAACAGTATAAACTGTTCCTTAAATGCTAGAATTATTTTATTTAAAAATAAGCAAGAACCATTATTCCAGGGAAGTTAGTCTACTTACTGTGGCTCCTCTGAATCCTTTAGGTCCAGGTTTCCCTGGAATTCCTGGGTTACCAATATCACCCTAGTGAATGAGATATAACAAAATTGAAGTATTGAAACTATCCATACTACAACTTGGAAAAATAGGCAGTATTTTAAATGATAATAAGAGTAATAATATTTGATATGTATAATGCTTTAAGGTTATGAAGTGCCCACTCCGGGGTAGGCATTTAATAGATCCTGGTTGGCTAAATGATTGAAAAAGATATTCATGACTCAAACTCTTATTTTTAAGTTTAATAATAATAATAATAATAATAATAAATTCCATAATCAATTGAGATGACAAGTATGTAAATATCTAAATTAGGCTAAATAGTTCTTGTACTAGTGTGGATGTGACTTTTCTGGTTGGTTAAAGCTTTCCTTCTGATATGTAGTTATTGGAGGTGGTAGTTCCCAAGATTTCCCAGATGGTCGATTACTCTCCTTATTACCTACCCTTCTTTCAGTTATCAGCTCTGGGTAATTAATAGCCTCCTCAAATCTTCTGCATCTGATTATTCTGAGGCTTAAAATCCTTGCTATATGATTTGGAAACTTCTGATATTTACTGATTATGTTACACTGTCCAAATCATTTACTCCCACTTGTCCTCAGTTTACTCATCTGTAAAATGAGGACAATAATAGCTTTTATCTCCCAGAAAAGTTGTGAGGATAAAATGGGGTAACATTTACAAAGCACTTTGCAAATCTTAAGTAATTATTTAATTGCACATTATTATTATAATTCTATTTATCCTTAAATATTGTTCTTTCTGCTTATTGGCATTAACATTCCACTCCATTCATTTTTGTTGTTAATTTGAGTTTGACTCTTTGTGATCCCTTGGACCATAATACACCAGACCCTTCTATCACCCATTATCTTTTGAAGTCTGTCCAAGATCAAATTTATTGTTTCCATGGCACCATCTATCTCTGATATCTATCAGTTACCATCTCATCCTCTGCCATTCCCCTTTCCTTTTGCCTTCAATCTTTCCCAACATCAAGGTCCTTTTCAATCAGTCTGTTCAATTCTACATGACCCCTTTTAGGTGTTTTCTTGGTAGAGACAGTAGAATGGTTTGCCATTTCCTTTTCCAGCTTGTTTGAAGATGAGAAACTTGGGGTCTAAAGTGATTTAAATGATATTTCTAAATTTTCATTTAATATAAATAAATTTCTTAATCTGACAGAGCAGGGAACCTGAGAGCCCTAGGCTAAAAATGAGTAAATTTTTGTAATGATGCCAAGATACATTCCTCCAAGCTTAGCTCAAGTTCATCCTGATCCTCTCTCCAGTTGCAAATGGCCTTCCCCTCCCCAAAATGTACTCTGTATATATGTTTTGTGTTTCATTTATTTATATACACAACCTCCCTCCCAATAGAAGATAAGCACCATAAGGGAAGAGTTGTTTTAGACCCTTATGCTGGACCCCTAAGAGGAGTCTAACCAATGTTTGTCCAGGCACAGAAACCCATGAAGATGGTCTGTGAAGTCTGCGTTAATAAAGGGACTTCATTAATGGAACTCTTAAAACTCTGAAGTATTTCCCAAATCACCTGAAAACAACGGAGAATAGGGGAAATAGGTCTTATGGTGATGGGGAGGGGAAGTAGAAAGTCAGTGCAAATGTTGCATGTATGTGTGCTGTATTTTCCTTTTACTGGTTAATATGAGGGTCCATATGCTCACCCAGTAGTCACACATCTATCTTCCCAAATAATCTGTGGACGAGGCCTGTAGGTGTGTTTAGGCACCTGAGTCAATGAATGATTTCTGCAGCTAGATGACAGAGTGGAGCGAGTCTACTGCAAGCATATGTAGAGTCAGCAAGACCCGAGTTGAGATCCTGCCTAAGAGATTTGCTAGTCAAGCAAGCCAAGACAAGTTGGACATTTTCTTACCCGTAAAATAAGGCACAATAGCATAAAGATTTGTTGCCAGGATCAAATGAGATAACTTATGTCAAGTGCTTTGCAAAGTCCCACTTCATTTGGGGTTTTCTTGGCAAAGGTATTCAAGTGGTTTACCATTTCCTTTTCCAGCTTATTTTACATTTGAGTAAACTGAGGCAAACAGAGTAATGGGACTGAAGCCAGATTTGAACTCAGAAAGACAACTCCAAGTCCTGAGCCACCTAGCTGCTCTAAAGTACTATATAAAATGCTGAATATTATTATTGCTATTATTTTTATTTGGGGGCTTAATTATAAAGGATCGAATAATAGACTCATTCAGCTCATCTTATGCAAAATGTTTATCTCCATTATTGATTGCTAGTAAGGCGTAATGGACATTCATGAAACAATTGCTCCAATCCTCCCCTAAAGCACCCAGTCCCATGTGTAAGGTTGGCTGTGTGTCCACTCCATTTTATTGTTTTTTGTTTTTTTAGGGTTTTTGTAAGGCAAATGGGGTTAAGTGGCTTGCCCAAGGTCACACAGCTAGGTAATTATCAAGTGTCTGAGGCTGGATTTGAACCCAGGTACTCCTGACTCCAGGGCCAGTGCTCTATCCACTGCGCCACCTAGTCACCCCAATGTCCACTCCATTTTAAGCAGTTACTTCAAAGATACAATGAGAAGGAAGGAATGAAGGCACCATTCCTGCCTCTTCTCTTTCCAGATGCTCTTGACTTTGATGGGGGAGAGGGCAGAGGGAGGGGGGAGTTTGACTAGTACTGGTACTTTTGGCCACTAGGGGATGGACCAAATAAAGAATTCTGCAGATTTCATAGACCCTTGTAAGGGACTATTTCTAAATTCAATTTTAAAAATAGTTCATCAAGCAATGAAGTAAACTTAAATAGTTAGACGTCTCTCCTATGTCCTTTTGATCCGTGGCAAGAAACTTCAATTCAATTCACCAAACATTGATTAGTCAATCACCTTCTATTACATGCAAGGGATTGGAGATACAAAGACAAAACATGGCAGGTCCAGTTTCAAGGACCTTAGCTTCTATTGGGTGGGATACACTATGCCTTGTTTTGCTTTGTTGTTCAGTTGTGTCTGACTCTCTGCGACCCAATTGGGGGATTTTCTTGGCAAAGATACTGGTGTGGTTTGGTATTCCCTTCTCCAGCTCATTGTACAGAAGAAGGAACTTAGACAAACAAGGGTCACACAGCGAGTGCCTGAGATCAGATTTGAACTTATGGAAAAGAAATCTTCTGGGTCCCAAGTGTTCCCCACTGTGCCATAACAATGGAGTACACTGTCGTTTCAAAATGGAGAGAGCGTTCGGAATGGGGGGGGATCAGAGGAGGGCTTCTGTGCCAGCTAGATATATTCTGAAGACAACTGAAGATTCAGGAAGAAGTTATTGTTCATCCTTTGTTCTCCACAAGAGCCAATGGCATCAGAAGGGGGGTGTCTTGATTGGCAAGCTATTTGGTTTTAAGTGAGGGGAGGGGGGGAAGATGTGGAAAATCACCAGCCTCACTTTCTCCTCTAGAACCATCTGAGTTCAGTGGCCAGAGATGGGTCAGGACCACTGGAGATGATCCTGGTTGCAGGGAGGAGACCTTCACCTTTTTAAGTTAAGGTCTTTGCATCTTAGGTTAATTTTTATTAGAATAAAGAGATAAAGGGTAATAATGTGAAATAAGGCTGGGAATTTACAAGAAAAAATAAATTAAAAAAACCCTTTCCTATTTAGAAAACAATGTTTACCACCAGATACCCAGGGCTGTGTTCTACTCTTTTCCACTAAGGACCCAAGAGAAAATACTTCTCCCTATTTGTCTTCCCCTCTGTCCTCAAAGCTTATCTGTGTATGCAAATAGATATTTCTATTACAGTAATTGCAATTTAAGTGAAGCTTTTGGTACCTTGTTTCCACCATCTCCTGGGTGTCCCCTTGGGCCCTGTAATTTGGAAGACAGAAGATGAATAAACAAATGTAGACAGATCATTACTTAGTGCATTTGTACTCATGTGGTTTTTGATTCACCGAGTAAGCAAAGTTGAAAGCCTTTTTTTGGAATTACCTTAGCTCCTTTCCTTCCCTGGAGGCCATAGCCTGGAATGCCCAAGTCTCCCTGTGAACACAGAATGAATTTCAAATTTACTGCATCACCTTTCCAGGAGGAGACTCTGGCAAAAGTCTTCAGTCAAGTTAACATGGTCTTATCCTTTTGGAATAGCCATCCAAAGCCTACTTATTCCCAAGGTGAAAGGGGTGGAGGAAGCGACGATGGGGATCATCTAGTATTGCACTGTCTCCCTGTAGATTTTAGATATGCTCCAGGAAGCTATAGCCCAGAGATGCCAAAGGAAAGGACTAGTCCAGGAAAATTTCTCACCTTCTGGTCTGTCTCATGTTTTTTTGCTATAACAAAAGCTTCCCCAAGTACAGAGGAGAGGGGAGATTAGGACTTCCCAAGAAGCTTCTAGAGTTCCAGTTTATTTCTAACTTTTCATTCTAAAAACTAATTCAGTGCTTCTCCCTGTAATTTTGGTCTGTACACCAGTCCTGATCACAGACTTAGAGAATTGGAAAAGAACTTAGAAGCCACCGAATCCAACCCATAGAAGAAAAGAAAGTGCTGGTAGAACATACCCAACAAGGGTCATCCAGCTTCTACTTGAATAACTCTGAGGAGGGGAAGCCCACCTTGGGGCCCAGGCAACCCATCCCCCTTTGGGACAGTGAATTATTAGAGCACCAGAACTAAAGAAAGACTCGACTTTCTCCCATCCTGATCGTTTCCTTTCTACTATCTAGTTAGATGTGGGAAGATGACAACAATCCTTTATTTTCCTCTGAAAAGCAGGTCCAGTTAGGGGGTAAGCAATACATCTTGTAGAGGCCGTAAGTAAAGGTTCTAAACCTCTTCTGTGCCTGGAACCCCTTTGGCAGTCTGGTCAAGTCTATGGGCCCTTCCTCAGAAAAATGTGGGTAACTATACCCAATAGAATACATCAGATTGGTTCAAATAAAATTTTCAAAATATTTTTTAAAAATAAATTTAAAAATAAATTCCCAGACCCCAGGATTCTTATCCATGCTCTTAGAGAACAGTTTGACAACCACTGCCCCAATCTATCTGATTCTCAAAGAACTCAGGGTCCCAAGAAGCACAGATTCTCTGAGTTAGGTTCCTTTTCCTTCCCATCTCAGAGTAGAGTTTTTTTTTTTTTAATTTAAAGCAACGGGGTTAAGGTCACACAGCTAGGCAATTATTAAGTGTCTGAGGCAGGATTTGAACTCAGGTCCTCCTGACTCCAGAGCCGGTGCTCTATCCACTGAGCTACCTAGCTGTTCAAGAGTAGAGGTTTTTTGACAAGAAAGCAACCCCCCAGACTCAAACCTGCATTCCACGTGATCCAGTTGGCCCCACGCTTCCTTTATCTCCTGGGATTCCATGTTCTCCCTACAGAGTCAAATGAGAATGTGAGAGCCTGCTAAAAAGTGACCAGGCTTTCAGATGTGGGTTCACCAGTGACCCCAAGGACGTGCCCCAGACTCTCTCTGGGCAGTGCGAAGGGTGGCCTCTCTAGTTAGCATTGGAAGGTCTTGAGAAAGGGATTGTCCCCAAGGGGAGCCAGTGGTTTTCTAACACATTAAAGGATATGTGTATTGGTCTCCTCTAACACAAATATTTCTGTTCTGAGTATTAAAAAAATTCTCAGAGGAAAAAAGAGAATTTGTCATCCCAGGAAAAACTTCTTGGAACTTATGCCATCACTTCAAAAGAAGCATGACTCCATGGAAAGAGGAGACCCAGGGCTCTATTCTCAACTTTCTTGCCTGTCTAAGGGAGACTCTCTAAACTTGAATTTCTTCACCTATAAATTGATTCTTATAGTAATTCTATGAGGTAGGTCTTAATATCCCCCACCCCAATTTATGAATGATAAAACTGAGGCTGAGAGATGGTCACTCATCTAGGTCACACAGCAAAGATCAGTATCAGTTTTCAAACCCAGGTCTTCCCAAGATCTAGGGGTCACTACACCCATCTTCCAAATATACAAGAAATAAGCCTTACCTTCCTTCCCAAGATTCCAGGTTTACCAGGACTTCCTTTAGTTCCTGCTGATCCATAAGACCCCTGAAATGGCAGGCAAGATAGGGAACATTTGAGAAAAATGAAGCTTTTGAAACCCCACTGGGAAATTCTCCCCTTTGGTATGTGTGCGTGCCAAGAGATCACTTAAAACTTGGTTTAAAAAGAACTAGTTCCACCCTATGAAAAAAACTGATTAGGGAAAATTGTTATCATAGATGGAGTTCCAACCCAAAAGGAAGAATTGGAAGGAGACTGAAAGTAATGGTAACCTTGGAAGAATGTGACTTTAGCACTGATGAGAAAGAAGGCCTGTGTTCTAATCCTGCCGGTTAGTTAATTAAAATAACAACACTAGGGAAGTCAAGCAAATTGCTTCTTTTTTACTCATCTGCAAAATGGGATTAATTCTCATCCATTGGTAAACCTCCTCAACAGGATCTTAGCAAAATAAACCAGCATGTAGACAATTAACTCTTAATCAACTAATGTCAGGGTGGATGGGAATGGTGTGGATAAATCAAAATACCCCACCATCTCTCTCTCTCTCTGTGTCTCTTTTTGTCTCTTTCCCTCCCCACCTCTCTCCTGTCTCTGTCTCCCTGTCTCTGTCTCTTTCTGTCTCTTCTCTCCTTTCTCTCTCTCTCTCTCTCTCTGTCTCTGTCTCTGTCTCTCTGTGTCTCTCCCCATATATATGGAGAAAGATATATATATATATATATGTATATATATACAAATATATAGAGATATAAAAGTATACTTCTATGCATGGATATATATACATGCATATGCGTATCTCTACATATAATTTTAAAAGCCCCCTCTTCTGTGTCTATATTTGGAATGATAGACATTAAATAGTAGGATTTCTACAAAAGTAATTTCAGACTAAGATTAAATGGATTTGTGTTCTCTGAAGGCATGATCAATGGCCCCAGAGGGCCTGGATCCCTGGGCTATGAGGCTTAAGTGGGAAAGGTGTTTAGGGCAGGATAGAAGCCAAGAACCTGCTTCCAGGAAGACATGATATTGTGTAATGGAAGTGCCTTAGAACCTGTATGGACACTCTGTAGTTGACTCCAGTGTGGGCATGAGGAGGACTAAGCTGCTTTCAGAGAGTTGACTCTGGTCAGTCTCTTGGTGTGGGCTCTTTCCCAGATATGCTGGCATTGGAGAAGGAGGGTCAACTGCTGAGGGCCCCTGGATAAGGACGGTGCCCCGGAGTGGGCATGAAACCATTGATACAAGGTCCTCCTCTTATTCCTTTCTCTCTTCTCTGCTGGTAGATAAAGGTGCTTTGGCTGCAATCTAGTCAGCTTTCAAAGTTCAGGAGACTGAATCACCAGGAGGTCTGAGAGGGGAATCTATTGTGTTTGGCTGGCTCCCCAACTAAGCCAGCATCAAGTCTCCAAGGTGAGGGATGGCCTTCAGAACCTAGGCCAGCAGGATCTGGGAGCTGAGACCCAGACTCATCCATCAGGGATATTGCAACTGGACACAGATCTGATGGGACCAAAGCTGTCTGAAGTCTGAGTCTACTGGTGTCCCCAAAGTGTGATGGGGATGCATCTGTACTGCTTTTGTTCTATCTCCAAATCCCTTAGTCAGAGCTAACCATTGTGAGGGGTCAAACAGAACTGGAGTGTTAATGGCTGTAATCCAAGGGGAGTATGGGGGGGGGGAGAGACCTTATAAAAAGGCCAAGATACCCCTGGTCCCTTGAGGGGGAGATGTAACCAATATGACTCCAGAAAAGCAAGGTTAAAGCCTTTATTACAGAAAAATTGATGACAAGTGAAATAAAGGGGAAAATCAATTCTTGGCATGTCACCAACACAAGAAAAGGTCAATTTCACCTACCTGAGGCCCTTTATATCCAGGACTTCCTTTTTCTCCCTTAGGTCCAGTATTTCCACTTTGTCCCTGGTTATGACATTTGACACACACACACAAAACACAAAGAATATTTCTTCTTAGCAATTAATGTGTGACGGATAGGAGGGAAAAGCTTTTGTTCTTGCCTCACCATAAGGCTCCATCCAGCAAGCCTAAAATTGAAAAGCAATGGTCTAGAGGGTCCAATTAAAGATCTCATTCATTCATTTGACAACATCTATGCAGGGAAAGTCACTGGAAGGAACCAGCCAATGATGGTCTCTCACTGAGGCATTGATAGAGTTGCTGCCTTTCTAGAGCATCTTGATATTCCAAAGATAAGAATATCCTTAAAACTTGAGTATTGGGTGACCTCTACAAAGGTCAACTATCTCCTCCATGAATTATTGCCTGATTTCCCTTTTTCTTCAGTAATTGTTCTCTCCTTCCTCAGATCAATTTATGTCTGCATAGATATTTCCTGGTTCCATGTATGAGTTCCTTCAGGAAAAAGACTATACTTTGTTTTTAATCATGAGTACTTGGCATAAGTCAGCATGCAATATTTTTTAAAAAGCTGAATTGAGTGGGGTGGCTAGGTGGTGTAGTGGATAAAGCACTGGCCTTGGAGTCAGGAGTACCTGGGTTCAAGTCCGGTCTCAGACACTTAATAATGACCTAGCTGTGTGGCCTTGGGTAAGCCACTTAACCCCATTTGCCTTGCAAAAACCTAAAAAAAAAAAAAGCTGAATTGAAAAAGTAAAGTTCAATAAATCCAAGTGAAGACCATGATGAGGTTCCTTGGACAAAATTGGCAACAACTAAATCTAAGTTCTAATGCACAGAGGCAGATGGGTTCAATCATCCTTGGAACCTAGAGGATGTGAAGGAGAAGAATGTGAAAGGGTAAAGGTAGGTTGTTAGTAGACCTTGAAAGACTTTAAATGGCAGGGTAAGTGGATTATATTAGATCTTAAAATAAATTAGGGAATCACTGATAGTATTTTATGAGGACTATAACTTTAGCAGACCCATACCCCATGAAGCATATTTTGAGTTATGTGGAAGTTGGGATGAGTAGGAGAGATCTTGGACTTGAGACTGTGTTATAGGACATATGGAAGGTGATGATGACATACTCCCTTGGGTAATGTGGAGGTTGGCTCATAGCTTCCAGGAACAAGGAGGTGATAGCCTTTAGCCTTACCAGACAACATCTGGAGTAATATATTCAATTGTGGTTGCCACATTTTAAGAAGTACTTTGATTAAAGCTGGAGGCTTCCTCCAAAGGCTGGTGAAAGGTCTTGAGTTCATGACTCAAGTCCATGAGCATCATTTGAAGGAACAGGACATGTTTAGACTGAATAAGAGAAGGCTTAGGGTGGTATGATAACTACGTTCAGTATTTGAAGTACTATCACGTAGACGAATTAGACTCATCCAGTTTGGCCAGCGAACAGCCAGTCAGCCAACAAGCATTTATTCAATGCTGACTATGCCTGCACAATGGGTAGAAGTTGCAACAAGGTCAGTTTCGGTTTGATGTCAGCAAAAACTTCTTAAGACTTTATTAGAACTGTTCAAAAGCAGATTGGTTTCTCTTAAGAGAGATGGTAAGTCTCCCCTATTTGGAGGTCTTCATGTAGAGGCTGAATGACCACACGTCCAGTATATTATAGTGGGGATTCCTTTTAGGGATGGAGTGGAATAGATAACAGAGCTCCCTTCCACTTTTTCAATACTGAGATGCAAGATTCTGCTGCAAGGTGGTAGAGGTCATGGAGGTGACACCAAGGGCTGACAACTTAAGAAATGTAGAGGATGAAGGAGGTGGTTAAAGTGACCTCAAGGTTTCTCATTTGAAAGATTTAGACTAGAGGATGGTGGCCTCATTTATAAAAATAAGGAAGCTGGAGGAAGGTTAGGTTTATGCAGGAAGTTAATTTGTTCAGTTTGGAGCATGTGCAGTTTGAGGCACTGGTGAAACATCCAGGGGGAGATGCCCATGAAACATTCAGAAATGCAAGACTGAAAGCTGGGGAGGAGATTAGGATTAAATAATCAGATTTGGGAATCACTTAAATATTGGTGCTAATGAAACCCAAGAAAGGAGGTGAAATTATCCAGGAAGAAAATTTAGAGGGAGAAAAGAAGGATAGAGGAAAAGGGAACATCCATACCAAGGAGAGAAAAGAAAGATGAGGAATCAGTGAAGGATACCAAGAAATAACTATCAGTTTGAGGAATAAGGAGAGTGTGGTATCATGGATTTAAGAATTATAGAGTCTCAAAGGCCATGCATGAATCCAACCAATGCATGAACAAAACTCACCTCTACAATATATGAGTGGTCATCTAAGCTCTGCTTGGAAGACCACCAGAGAGGAGAAAGCCACTATCTTTTAAAGCAGCTCAGTCTACTTTTCTACAATGCTAATTATTAGGAAGATTTTGTTGAATGAGAGAGAATCAAGAAATAAAGGAGTACAAGAAATACAGAGCTTTAGAAAGGGATATTAGATCTGGCAATTGATCTCTGAGCAAGGGCAGGCCGGAATGGTGGGGTCAGAAGTAAGAATGAAAGAACACAAGGAGTGAGTGAAGGAGAAGAGGTGAGAGTAAGTGTCTTAATTTTTTTTCTTTCAATTTAAATATAAAGAAAAAGATAATATCAATACCTTGAATCAAGGGGGAGGGACTTTTTGTTTGTTTGTTTTTGAAAACAGAAGAGAACTAAAGCAAAAATCCTAGGCAATAGAATAGAAGCTAAAACATAGGGAGAGAACGAATATAAGAGGCATTTAAATTATTATAACGACATTTCTTCTCTATATGTGGTTTCCTTATATGTGACCCTATCAACTTCTTTTCCCGCTATTGGGATTCTGATATTATCTAGGGAGAATCAGATTGGGACCTCAGTTCAAATCCTGGCCTCAGACACTTACTAGCTATGTGACTTTGGGCAAGTCACTTAGTGCCCCAGATTTAAGGCAATTGGGGTTATCTCCAATCATTCTGATTCATATCTGGCTACTGAACCCAGATGTTTCTGGAGGAGAAAGTAAGGCTGATGACTTAACACAGCACTCCCTTAACTAAAATCTAATTCATATGCTTATCATGGCATCACATCCCTGATGTAATGATCATCTTCAAAAATGAAGGACAAACATCATCATGAGGATTAGATTAATTGAACAACTTCCAAATGCTTAAATTCCAAATTGAATTAATTTTGAGACTTATATCCTGTAGAAACCTGGGTCTGATACCTAATTAGCAGAAACCAACTGGTTGGTCAAATTTGATATTCTCACTAACCATCAAGTTGGGTCTCCTTTTTTACATGAAAGCTCCATGGGTTCATCAATACCATCATTTCTGGAAATGAACTATCAATCAATTTCCCCATCACTCTAATGACCATTCCCTTTGAATTCCTTGCTCTGGCAAATGCTTTCCCTTTATGTGTTATCATCCTCTGTAGAATGTTGGCTTCTCCAAGGTAGGAACTGTATTCTATGTTTATCTTTTCAATCCCAGACCTTGGGATAGAGCCGGGCACATATTATGTGATGAATAAATTCATCATTCATTCATTCATTCATTCATTCAGGGACCTAAAATGCAGCAGAGACAAGTATAATGGTAGACCAAGTTAAAATCAATCTCATCTTCCTTCCTTATTACCCTCATTTTATACATCACTGGTAGGATCATGAATCTAATCCAACCCCCTCATTTTATAGTTGGGGAAAACTGAGACCCAAAGGCATTGGATAATTTACTCAAGATCACAAAGCTAGTAAGTGACAAGACCAGGATTTGGACCAATCTAGAACGTTTTCCATGATAAGGAACAGAGATTTCTGGGGATATCAGAAGAATGAAGTGATCATTCTTATGTAGTGTTTACATGCAGAAATACAATCCATATCATTTATCCATAAGCACTTATTACTTTATTCAGGAATGTACTCAAACTATTCAAATGTACCTCAGCTCCTCTTAGTCCATCAGGTCCATCTTCACCTTTTGGGCCAATATTTCCATCTGGGCCCTGTGTGATAAATGTTCAGTATTAAGGTTTTTTCCCAAAGCAAGATGTTAATAAACTGCAAGCATTCACACTGATGAATCCCTTTGTGGTTTCTATACCATTTCTCTTACAACACTTCAAGGTGATTAATACTTCATTTTAGAGCTGAGGAAGCTGAGACCCAAGAGGTTTCAGGTGACTTGCTCAGAGTTAAAGCAGTGAGGATCTGAGACCTGCCACAACACATACTCTTTTTCTGGATCACACTGCCTTTATCTTTCTACTTAACTTTTTTTCAGTGGTATATCAGAAGATCTGCCCAATATAAACAGCAAGATAGTGGGGAGCAAGTCCAACCCATGGATTTCAGGTTCAAACCTCCCCTTTTCTTTTCTAGCACCAAGAAATTCAGTGTCCTGAACTTTGCCTCGCCCCTCATTCTGTTGATGCATTTCGCCCTCTTATTTCCCATTCAAAATTTCCATTAAAAAAATTCTGGTCTAGCACATTTACATTCAGGCAGATTCTGCCTATAAATTCAGTTGGCTTCATCCTAAATGAGCCCTGCCCAAGTACTCCCACCGGTAGCAAGGAGACTGGCAGATTGCTACCAGTGCGTGGGATTGTAAAACAAGGTAAGTGGTTGGGTCAGACAAGCCTCCATTTTAGAGCTGAAGGCATCATAGAGATGAATCATTTATTGGATCAAAGCTTCAGAGATGGAAGAGACCTCAGGGACTATGCAAACCAGGAGACCTTAACTTTTTATGGGGATCCCTCTGAGCATCACCTCCTAGACTCTCCCTCTTCTAACCTTCCCTCTTCCTGGCTGGAGCACAGCTAATTAGTATCATCCTCAATTCCTCTCTTTCTCTCACCCCCATATCTAATCAGCTGTCAAGTCCCATTGATTCTCTCTTTGTAGCATGTCTTGTATAGGTCCCTCCTCTCCTTGGACTCTAGTGCATGTTCTCATTATCTCATCCCTGGACGATTCCAGTAGTCATTGGTTGGGCTCTCTACCGCAGATCTCTCCCTATTCCAGTCCTTCCTTCACCAAACCGTCAAAGTGATCTTCCTAATGTACCTCCCTTCAAGATACTCTGGCCTTCTTGTTGTGCTTTGCACAAAACAATTGCATGACTATGAATGTTTCCCCTGTTTCTTCCCCTTCCTTGGAATTTTTTCCCTCCTAACCTCCCCACTTCTTCTTTAGGGTTTTTTTTTTTTGGCCAGGCAATAGGGTTAAGTGACTTGCCCAAGGCCACACAGCTAGGTAATGATTAAGTGTCTGAGGCTGGATTTGAACTCAGGTACTTCTGACTCCAGGGCTGGTGCTCCATTCACAGCGCCACCTAGCTGCCCATGACTTCCTTCTAATCTCAGTTAAGTCCTATTTTTCTGCAAGAAATCCTTTTTAATCATAGCACCTTCAAATGGATCCTGTGTGAAGCTCGTTTGTGGATTTAGAGTTCAAACCTCTCATTTTATAGAAGAGGAAAATGAGGCACAGAAAGGGTTAGTTGCTTACCTAAGATTACAAAGGAAGTAAGTGGTGGGGCTAAGATTCAAAATCAGGTTTTCTGACTCCAGATCCATGACAACCCTAATGTCAGTCAAAATCTACCTATTATATAGGCAGGAAAACTGAACCCCAGAAGACTAAGTTGACTTTGCTAAAGTTATACATATAGCAGTGCCGAGATTTGAACCTGAAGCCTTTGACTCTAAATCATGTTGTCCCTTGGGGGTGTTTCCAACAAAGTCCATCCATGAATTCAGATCAGCTCATGCCATACTAAACCATCTGCATACCAAAAGGCTCCTCATTTGCACTATGAAGGGCAAATGATACACACAGCACATACCTTTGGCCCATCGGTCCCTCTTCTGCCTGTTGGTCCCTGAAACAGAAAAGACAAAGAAAATAGCCTTTTAAAATGAATCCAAAATCTCTGCTGCTCAAAAACTTTCCTGATTGACACACACAACAAATATAGCCTGAAAGATGTTTCCCCAAGGTGCCTTTTCTATAAGAATTTCCACACCAAGCACTTAATTACATCCTAATATTTGGGGGATTGATTGCAAACCAATCTAAAAGTCATTACAGATCCAGACAGCCTCTGACAGCCACTGCCAATTATCTGGGATGCTGCTCTAGGAAACAAATGACTCTAGGGCCCAGGCTTCTCCCTGCTGTCTCTGCAAAGGCATCAGCTCTAATTCAGAATGACTTGGGTTCCAAGCCTCTCCCCTGATCCTGGTCCCCTGTTCTGGATGTGTGTATGGGAGAGAGAGAGACAGGGAGGGAGGGAGATGATGAGGTCCAGGGTCACTGGGGGCTTTTTCCTCAGCCCGCCGCTATGCTTTGGAAATTGGTAATGGAGAGTGGCAAGTCATGCTTTGGCACAAAAGCCACCAGCATTTTCATCAGGGAGCAAAGTTCAATCAATTGTTCATTTCAGAGTTTCTTCCCCATCTCTGTCTTGGGAGCGGAGTCAAAGGCTTGCATAGCCATGATAGCTCAGCATCGCCATCTATTGGCTACTTTGACTTCTCCAATTTGACTTGTTAATTATAAAATAATCAAATGGGGGGTGGGAGAGAGGAAGGGGGAATCCAGATCCTGCTATTCCTGGAAATAATTGAATCTCAATCAATGAATTTCAGAGTCAAAAGAAAAAGTGGAAGAGGATGAAAAAGAGGTGAAAGATATGGGATCTGCAGGAATGGAGAGTATTTTGGCAAAGCACGTCTGGAAAAGGAGACAATATCGGTCTTATCAATCCTTTACACCTTGGTAGAAGTAGGTATACTCATGATGTCTTGAGTAGAGGCAAGAGGAAACAGTATGACTCAGGAGGAAGGAAGAATGGGTGAAGAAAGGGGAGACTAAAGGCACAATTTTATGATTCTCCAGTCTTCTATGAGGAAAGTTAGAACAGGAGGATTTGATTCTGTAAGGTTCAAGGTCCTCTCTAAACCAGATACCCATTATTGTGTTCAATAGGACCATTCAATATATCTGAGTTGACAAGTCACACAATTAAGTAAATGATCAGAGATATAATTTGCCCCTAGGTTCTTTGGTTGCATATCCAGAGATTTTTCTCTTCTAGCCTAAAAGGCTAACAAGGAAGGATGAGAATGAAATGAGATAATAAGGGCAGAGAAAACCAGAGCAAGAGATAAGAAAGGCTTCATGAGAATGAAGAAAGAACTAGTTGTACAAACTCCTATCCCTTGCCAACGCCTCTGAATAACCCTCCTTGAAGAGACACAATTAATGATCCTGATATCCCCAAAACTGGTTAAATGAAAATATTTTCCCTGATTTTCTCTGAAAATCCATGGGCATTGATAGTGATGATGATGATGATGATGATGATGTTTGTCTTTCAGTCTTGAAGAACATAACCTCGGGGAGGTGATGCTATAAACATGCTCATGAATTGGATTTGAGTGAGGGGAGGACTGTGCTAAGTCACCAGTCATCTGGGTCCAGTGACTACATATGAACCAGGACATCTGGAATTAGCCCTGGATGCAAGGCAGAGTAATGGCATTGAAATATTCATTAATGGAGGACTCTTTGCTTCCTCTTTTCTCCCATCCCCAATACCCTTGACAATTTGTTTCCTCTGGTTAAGATGTTCATTCTTCCTGTACAAAAATGGGCAAAGGTTCGAAGATATTTCACCAGAAGCAGAAGAGAAACTTCACCAAGATGATTACATGCTTTTTCTCTTGGGAATCATGATTCGAGATAAACTTAAACAGATTTCTGCTTAGTTTCTTGTTCATCTCCCTCTGGAGCAGGACATGCAACAGAGCCACAGAGAAAGGGTGCCAACATGTGTCATTGATAACCAAGCCAAGAAGCTTCATTTCCTCCCTTGAACCACCATGCCAGAGATAGGAACCTTTGCCTGTTCTTTGTTGCTAATGAGGAACACATGATTTTTTCTTCTCATGATCTTGGCCCTTTGGAAGCACTGCAGCTCTTTTAAATGTTCATCTCTAACTTCAGGAAGGACAGCGTCACCAAAAATAAGGTTATCTGCCAATTCTGTTATTCTCTCTTAAAAAACAACAGCAAGGGGCGGCTAGGTTGCACAGTGGGTAGAGCACCGGCCCTGGAGTCAGGAGTACGGGAGTTCAAATCTGACCTCAGACATTTAATAATTACCTAGCTGTGTGGCCTTGGGCAAGCCACTTAACCCCATTGCCTTACCAAAAAAACACTAGGAAAAAACAACAGCAAAAACAAATCTTCCCTCTAACCCCAACTCATGCTAAGCTTACTATTAAATAGGGTACAACAGGATTATATAGGGTTATTTATCATTGTTATCAACTTGTTTTGATCCTTTCAAATCTTCCCTTAATTATTTTTCCCATCTGCCAAATGGTGAGGGGCTGGGGGAGGAAGGGAATATAGAGTAGAGATTTTTATTCATTTTGCAGGATTTTGTAAATTTAAAAAATTCCAAGTACATCTGGTCAGCACAGAAGGGAATTTTAGAAAATCTAAATTTATTGCAGATCTTTTCAGATTTACCCCACAACATCTTTCCTAGATGCTTTAGATCATGGATTCCCCCAATTCTCCATTTTGGATTAAGTTACAAGAACTATACCAAGACGGGGAATCACTCTTACTATGTTTCCTCTTGCAGCCGGCCCACCATCTGTGCCTTTCGGTCCTCTTTGGCCCTAGAAATAAAATAATGGTGTTCAGAATAACATGTTCAGATACTTCAGAAACAATCACAGTTTTCTCAATGTTCTGGAATCTTCTGCATACTACATCTACCAACTAAGTATCTATCAAGACCATAAATCCATATTTTTAGAGAAGGGAGGAACTTTAGAAATTAACTAGGTCAATCCTCCCATTTTTACAGATAAGGAAACTAGGGCCTAAGAAGGTTAAATTATTTCTTCAAAATCACAGAGGCGGTAAGGCAAGGTTTCAATCCAGGTCCTCTTACTTCAGAGCTTTCCAAGAAATCCAGAAAGCCGTGATCTGTGTGACCTCTCTTAGAATATCCTGGCCAGAAACTTAATAATTTCTTCTCCAAGTGTCTATTCTGAATTAATAATAATTAATGATAATAACTAACTAATATAATAAGTAACATAAATAGCACTTTAAGCAGAGTACTTTACATATATTATTATAAAATACATAGAAATAAAACCATTAATAAATATAAACAATGTAAATAGAACACACACATATATACATGAAATATATTATATATATATATAATTAGCATTTTAAGGCTAAACACTTTATGTTTACAGTTATCCCTTCCCCATCACAAATTTCCTCATTATGGCTATGATAGCTCAAGGGTCAGCCTTAGAAATTAAATGAGGATTCTGGGGGGGAGTTTTGTGGAAGCCACAGATGTCATGTGAAGGTCGGTAGACAACATCGAACCTATGCACAAATACTTAGTCCAAATTTCATCAAGAGATGCTGTAAATACCACATAAAAGAAAAATTTAAAAATTCAGACTTTTCTGGTATGAAGGGAAAGATAAAAAAATTTTTCATGGATTTTCCATATTGTGGGGACTCTGTGGCCCTAACCACCCACTATGTGGAAGGAATAACTATATAATCTCATTTGAACCTTACAAAAACCCTATACTTTGGATGCAATTATTATTCCCATTTTGATGATGATAAAACTGAAAATGTGAGATTGAGGGATTTGTCCAAGACAAGTCAGGTTTTAAATTTGGGTTTTCCTGACTCCTAAGACCTGTGAGTTATTTATTATACCACCTACCATTTTCATTATAATATGAATTTATAAAATACAAATAGAGAATTATTGCTCAATAGATTTCCTTTTAATAGTCAGCCCCACAGGGGCAATTCAATTTAACTTGATTTTTAAAGAAATTTTGATCTACAAACTTTTCAGGGTTTTTTTTATTTTGTCTTTCTGTAAGGACAGATGCATGTATTCCTGTCTGTTAAAATCATTAGATAAATTTCAAGACAAACGATTCATTGTAGGAAAAGTACAGTCTGTAATATTACTTGTCTTCCTTGCTCTCCTTTGGATCCTTTAGAACCTCTGAAGAAATTGTTATTTCCAGGTTCACCCTAAGGAAAGATGAGAACAGAGATGGAAATAGTGCCAGTTCTGGATTTTGCCTCAGATGCCACATGGGGGGAGGAAGTTTGTGCTTCCTTTTCTCTCCTTCTACTCCATGGAGAGCCAGGCTTGTCCATTCCTTTCCTAGATCCTGGACTGCCTTCCCTTAGTGTCTTCCTTTGCTATTTCTTAAAGTCCTGTGACCAACATGACCCTTTCTTGGGATCAGCAGGACAATTGATGGCAAAGGCAGCTGTCACCACTTCTACTCATGTAAACTCAGCTCTACCCCTCCATCCCCATTTTCTTCTGCCTTCCCTCCCTCGTGTCCTTGGGAACACTCTTGTATTGTTGGCAAACTCCCCCTCACCCTGGTCTTCCCTTCCTATACTTTCCATCTCCTGGGACTCCCTGAAAACTAGTTTCTTCCCAAGGTATCACCATCTTTTAGTTGTCTCTGTGGATGGTGACTCCTTTTCTAGACTACCAGGAGAAAGAGTTGGTGCCATGGCCACTTTCTGACACTATCACCCTACAATCATCTTTCTGTTCCTTTAAAGATGATGCCACTCTCCCTAGGTACTTGATGCTATCATCAATGGACCTCCAGCTCATAGTCTCTGTTTATAGACAAGTGCAGTGACGACTCACTGCTTTCTCTACCCCAATCCCAATCTCATTCAAATCCTCGGTCTTCCAGTCCCTCAACCTCCGCTTCTTCCTTGTCTCTGGACTGCTTCATATCTCCTACCTAACATTGGTAGGGCCTATGGTCAATGTTCCTCCCTGTAAAACTAAAATTTCCCTGGGTATTACAATTCCTACTTAAAATTCTAGATAAGGGGAGTTTAAGACCAAGTATACTCATATTTTCCCCTACAAAAATAAGCTCACTAGTCACACTGAGTAATAATATACTTGAGAATTAAAGTAGATATCTTTCTAAACTCTCAGGTTAAGAAAATACACTGAGGAAAAATATATTCCTTTAGGATAAAAGATTCTTCCTATGAAGTTAGAAGGTTTTCTCTAAAACAGGGGAACACCCTGTGGTAACAAATTTCCAAAGGTCCATTTCTTCCCAGGGCTGAATTTAAGCCAGTTCTCCAGCCAGTCTTGATAGAGAAAAGAAGGGGGCCATATGCTGATTTCCCAGTATTCATAGTGTGACTAAATGATGCTTTTATCTTAGACAATGATGTTGTCTCAATGTAGATCTGGCTTCAGCATAACTATGTCTGACACGCTAGCGTTCCTCCCACAGTAGGCCTAGAAAAAAGGAACTATTTCCCTTAGAGTTTCTATTATTTATCCATATGATGTCATGCTCAAGATTGGGACTTGGAATGCAATGCCAGTTCCAACTGCACAATACAGAACCAACTTAGCTTACAGGATCTCCTGGAAATCCCTTTCCGCCACGAGCACCAGGGCCGCCTCTGGAACCATGGCTTCCCTGAAAACAAGAAAATTCTGAATGAGACTATAGGTGACTTTTGGGATGACATATAACTTCATCTTATAGTAAGTTTTGTACTAGAGAACATTAAATACCAGCAGTTGGTTGGTTCTTGTACTTTGTTTTGGAGAAGATCCAAATGACATCACTATGTTGGAAACAAGTTACAGTGTATTTGAATGATTGATCAGATCAACATGAGCTTTGAATGCTCTACCCCAGATTGGTCATAAACAGTCCATGCCAACAAACCCCATGGGAAAAAGGAAACGAATTTTCCAAGTCACCGTTATCTCAATCAATTATTCCATCATATATGAAGTGCTTTTGGCATAAGCCTTGTGCTAAAAATGGGAGCCAGAGGTTTTACCAGTCTATGGTAAGTTCTCAGGGTCACTTTAATTGGCGTTTGAAAAATTTGACTTAATTTCTAGAATCACAATAGGGAGAAATTAAAAATCGGAAAGCTATAAGGTGAAAAAATGTTCACAAGGGAGAGAGTATTTGCTGAGGTGGATGTCTTTTACACTTTACCTGATAAGAGATTTGCTTGTTCTTTTGACAAATATTTTTAAAACTCTGTCTGTGAGTTACAATGCACTATGAGGAAGGTATAAAAGGAAAGAAGATACTGTCCCTGTCCTCAAACCAACTAATCCTCACAAAGAAAGAAAAGGAAGCTTCATCTTGTATCTTGCGTCTTGTAGGTCATCAATAGTGTGGTTCTTCTTTGATAATGTTATTATCTAATTTGAAACTATGATGAGTTTACTTCCTTGTGATCTCACAGACGGTCCAGCTTACAACTCAGCCCTACTCATGGCTCATGACTCTTATTCATATCCACCTCCTTTAAATATGCCATGTGTGGTCCACCCAACATGTTGAGCTGTGGATGGGTTTCCCTCCCAGTTTCTTGACATTACAGGAGTATCAATAGAGAATATAAAAGTTCCACCTATTATCACCCACTCTTCCATTTGACCATCCCTTCTACTGTTGGCAAACGCCCCCTCCCCCTGGTCTTCCCTTCCTAGGCTTTCCATCTTCTGGGACTCCCTGAAAACTAGTTTCTTCCTAAAGTATCACATCTCTTAGTTGTCTCTGTTATTTCCATTTTAGGTTATTTATCTCCCTGGTAAAATTTATATTGATTTTGTTTTATAATCCTTTATTATAAATATGATAAAGTCAAATTATGACAATAATATATCTTGCCATTCATTGTCTTTATCCAGCAGAGTTTTATTTAAATAAAACATCAATTTTTTAAAAAAATCAGTGATTCTAAGGAATTTTGGAATGCCAAAATCTCCACAAGATTGTGAACCACTCACCAGGTCTGTGGGTCACTCATCAGAAGACTATTGGTTTTTAAAAGGGGGGATTTTTATTAAAAAGGAGCAGCTTGGAATCACTGAAAACACAGCATCATTTAACTGATGAACTACTTCTTTCTCATCGTCTGTGTTGCCTCTCTACGATGCATACCAATAGTCTTATTCAGTGGACTACCTTAAAACAACATATCATCTGAACAATATAGCACTCTGCATTCATTTGGGCTTTCCCCCTGGGTTGGTTTGCTAGGTAGTTTTCTTTTGGAGGACCACATTCCAACATCCCTGTTCTAGGAATTGATGTGATCAGCATGAAGTCACATGCAAAGAGGGACATCTGGAGAACTTCAGGATTTGGAGGGATTTATGCTTCTCTAGGCAGCTTTGGTGAACATATGGCTCCCTGTTTTATGCCTTATATTTAAAGTATAAATACAAAGTCAATATTTAAAGTACAATTGAACAAGTTCATCTCTAGAAATGCACTTAGAATCATGGATTATCTTAACATATATATAATATATATAATATATATATGAAACATTTTGTCGGAAGAGAGACATTAAGGTTTTAAGTTGTGCTACTAATTCAAATGTTTGTTTATAATAAATGAATTAAAATAAACACAAGGGGACATTCTATTTTTTATACTTCTCAAATGTGTGATTATACAAATTTGGTCTGCTGTAGAAAATCACTAAAGCCTGTCTATTCCCTTCTCATATTTTTGTTTAAGTTTTCTTCCCTTTTTACAAAGATAATTTTCCTAAAATCTTCATAGAAACCCAGAAAGTAGAGTAGGAGTAAGTGGCTATCAATGTCTTTCACACCCTCTTTTGGGAGAGGGTAATAATATCATCTATAAGCTTTTCCATTCTTTTGGAATTTTCCTCTCTTGGAGAGATGCTAAAAGTTGATTTCCAAGTATGCCGCTGTCCATCCTGATTTCTTCTGTAAGTGTGTGGTCTGGTCTAGCATTTATCTCAATTTCACCTTAAGTTCTATTTTCACTGTTTTATTATTTATTATATTGGGGACTGAAGTGGTGGGAAACAAACATGATACTTCCACCACCAAGAATAATGAAATCAGATGAACAGAGATGCTGGCAGTTTCATTTCATTGGTGTCTATTGTCTTCCCAACAACTTCATTTGCAAATGCTTTCAGGATTGATCTTGTGTCACAAGCCAAGCTTTATTCAAATTTATCATTTTGTCTACTGATTTGGTGGCAAGCTTCCATCCAACAAGAGAGGATTGTAGACACCCACCAAATACCCCTGAGTTCTTTGGATGTTTCTATCTTAAATATTCTCATCCCACTTTGGAGCTACCTGTCATTCTTTAAAACTCTGGGAAGAAGGGCGGCTAGGTGGCGTAGTGGATAAAGCACCAGCCTTGGAGTCAGGAGTACTTGGGTTCAAATCCAGTCCCAGATACTTAATAATTACCTAGCTGTGTGGCCTTGGGCAAGCCACTTAACCCCATTTGCCTTGCAAAAACCTAAAAAAAAAAACTCTAGGAAGAAACACATTCATTGTTACAGTGAAAAATCACCTGTGCCATAAACATTAAAGGATACTTATACATTATAAATAAATATATGTTTATCAGTAAATAATAGCAGCAATTTCTATCACCTTCAAGTTTCAAAGTGCTTTCTATACATTATTTCATTTGAGACTCACAATTAAAAAAACAGCAATTGGACTGTAATTTCATCGCCAAAGGGAAGTCTCAATGAGAAAACTTCCTCTGCCAATGGTGATGGGTACCAGTCCTGAGTGCTTGAGACACCAAATGGTTTAAATGTAAATAAGTTACCAAGGCAAGACAAGAACTCAGGTCTTCTGACTCCAAAACTGTCTCAGTGGCTACTATAACATATTGTCTCTCATAACAGATGAGAATATCCCATTTTGTAGGTAGACTGAGGCTCAGCTATTACATGAATCGACCAACTAGTAAGAATAAGGGGCAGGATTTGAACCTGGATCTTCTTTACTCTGAGTTTAGTGTTCTATCCACACCACCACAGTACCCTGACTTCTAGTAGGTGTTAGCAAATTTCACCTGAGATCCTGGGTCACCTTTCTCTCCCTTCTTTCCAGGAGTTCCATAGAAACCCTGAAAACAGAAAAGAAAAGGAAATGTGTTTTTTTTCCCTTTTTTATTGCCCACTGAAGACTCATCTTTATGGAGACTTTGATGATGCTTTGATACTCAACATCTCCTCAGCTAACTCTCTCCTCTGATTGGAGGACTGGAGGATAGAATATCTCCCCAAACCTCCCTCTGCAGAGGGTTCAGGATTTTCCAGTTAGCCTCGTTTTGCAAACAGTTACTCTTCTTCCTTTCATCACCATAAACATCACCATCACCACCCTCTAGAAACAACCTCATTCTTTCAGCTTCCTTTGGGATAATGTCTCCCCCACTGGGTCATAAGTTCCTCAATGTAAACTAGTCCAACCGTTCTGAAGAACAATTTGGAACTAGGCCCGAAGGGATATGAAACTGCTTAACTCTTGATCTAGCAATACTACTACTAGGTCTGTAATTCAAAGGGAGCAAAGAAAAAGGAAAAGGACTTATTTGTACCAAAAAAAAATATTTACATCAGGTCTTTTTGTGGGAAAGAGGAGATGCTCTCCATTGGAGAGCTGCTGAACAAACTATGACATCTGACTGAGATAGAATACTAATGTCTGAAAAGAAATGATACATGGGATAGTTTTAGAAAAACCTAGGAAGACTTTTGTTATTGACACAAAGTGAAGTGAGCAGAACCAGGAGAACACTGTACACAGAAACAGCAATATTATGTAATCATAAATTGAGTGACTTAGCTACTTCGATTATGAAAGACAATCCCAAAGGACCCTTATTCAAAATGCTGTCCACCTCCAGAGAGAGAACTCATGATCTTTGAATGCAGATTGAAGCATACTTTTTCAACTTTATTTTTCTCTTTTTTTTTGGTCTATCTTCTTTTGCAACATGGTTAATATGGAAATATGTTTCGCATCACTTCACATGCATAAGTGATTTCACATTGCTTGCTTTCTCAAGGGGGGGGGAAGAGAGATGGGAGAAAAGGAAAGAAATAGGAGCCTAAAATTGTAAACTATGATTGTTAAAAAGTTATATGTAAAATTAGTAAATATTTAATAATGAAAATATTTTGAAAAAACTAAATTCCTTGAGAGCAGGGACTATCTTTTTATTATTTGTATCTCCAACCCTTAGTACAGAGCTTGTTCACAGTAGGTGCTTCAAAGGTATTTATTGAATTACTATTGGATGTAGGGGAAATTACCTCTTCTCCATTTATCCCATTAATTCCATATTCTCCTTCTTCTCCCTGATAGATCAAAAAGGAAACAAGAAGTAAGTGTTTGAAGTCATTCTCTCTACTTTCTTTGACAAAGTATGGTTTGTGATCATGGACTGACAGAATATTCTTGGGAACAAATATAAAAACAAACGAATCAAATTTAAAAGGAAAGTTTCACTGTACCTTATCCCCATCCATTCCTCTGACTCCCTGAAAGAGATTAAACATTAGTTATTTACAGGCACAGATAGAAAAGAGAGGACAAAGGAGTTTAAAACCTAGGCATTTTACAGATGGTATCACTGAGACCTAAAAGAGATGATGTTGCTGAATATAGGATGTTTTAAAGTTTTATAGACTCTATTACTCTGTAGAGATTCTAAGAGGGGATACTGACTTGAATAAGAGTCAAGGGGCATGGACAAAGGGGGAGAGAGAGGGAAGGAGAGAGAGAGAGAGAGAGAGAGAGAGAGAGAGAGAGAGAGAGAGAGAGAGAGAGAGAAGGAGAGAGGAAGGAGAGAGGAAGGAGGGAAGAAGGAAGAAGGGAGAGAAAGAAAGGGAAGAGGAAGGAGGAGAGAGTGCATGAGGGAGGGAGAAGAGAAGGGAAAAGAGAGATGGAGAGGTAGAAAAGGAGGGAGGGGAGAGGGAAAAACAGAGGGGAGATAGATAGATAGATAGATAGATAGATAGATAGATAGATAGATAGATAGATAGATAGAGGATAGATAGATAAAGATTTAAACAATATTTCACCAGATTCTTACCTTAATGCCCCTATCACCCTGACATCCTAGGGCACCTCTTTCTCCTTCTGGTCCGCTGTCTCCTCTTGTCCCCTGAGAAAAGACACCAAAAACATTTAGATAAATCTCATCCATTAAAATGAAGCTGAGCCTCTACTACAGATTGCTGACTTTTAGAAGAATGAATGGGGCACTGGGGAGCCCCCATAGGTAGCAAATCTACAGGTAGACAAATCTATTTGTAAAGCTAGTGCAGGTTCCCTTCACCCCACCCCCTTGCCTCCCACCTCCTCTCTGAGCTCTGTTCTGTAAATGAAACTCTACAGTAATAGGGATAGGGAATCCGCCAGATTCTCTCCCAGGGTACACCAAGTCCTTCTCTACAACTTAGAGTACAGGAGAGTTGGATTGAGCACTGAGTCATTAAGCGACTAGCCCAGGGTCACACAGCCATGGTGTATGTATGTGAGAAGCAGGATTTGAACTCAGCTCTCCTTGACTTCAAGGCTGACTCTCTATTTGCCACCCCTTGCTACCTCAGAAATACCATCAAAGAATGATATAGTATTTGCCATGAAACTTATACTGTGACTCAAGATCTGTAAGCCCCTGCATCTTGTGCCCACCCTCCCAGGACTCTATTGGGAATATAGGGTGCTCACACCAGGAGTGATCATGTTGAGCCAAAGGAAAAGCTATGACTAATACAAGAAGCTGGTCTATATTGGGGGGGGTGCCCTCTGCAGTGCAGAGATTGCTAATTGAGAATGAGGCAACTTTGGAAAGGACTATGGACTATGGAATATGGACTATGGAAAGGACTTCCACATGAGGCACCTTTAGATATGGTAAAGGTCATCTTAGAGAAGGTGTGGGGTTAGGGTTATACACACTCTCCCTCAACCTTCTTCCTCCAATGAAAATATATTTTTTAGGTGAAATCAAGTTAAAATGAACACCAAGGAGAGCCTGAAGGGGAGAAGGCACAAATAGGTAGACTATAACTTTGCAAGGAGAAGGGCCCAGTAGTGTCATAACTATCAGCAACCTTGGGAGACCAGAAGGCTGATGCTGGGCCAAGAAGGAACTTTACGTCACATCAGTCAGCTGGCTTTGCCATAGGTGTTCATCCAGTAGCTAGGGCAAAAGTACCCTTTTGGAAGGCCAAAGTCCTTCCTGAATGAAAAACAATGAGGAAGGAGCTATGGTAACTCACTGGTTCTCCATCTTCTCCTCTGTGCCCTCGGCTGCCCTTCTCACCCCAAGATCCCTGTGAAAGAAGAAGAGAGACGTAAGTCATCACCATTGATCTGAACCTATGAAATCATTAGGAGTTTGTCAATTTGTTTTAGCTTTCTCAGTGTGCTAGGCTGAGGCAAGGACTGGTCAGCTGGTCACCCTTTAAGACAATGAAGTCTTCAGAAAAACCTTATATAACTTATATGAACTGATGCTGAGTGAAGTCAGTAGGACCAAGAGATCATTGCACACCTCAATAGCAACATTATATGATGATCAATTATGACAGACTTAACTTCTCTCAGTAATAGGGAGATCAAAGGCAATTCTAAAAGAATTGTGATGGAAAATGCCCGCCACATCCTGAGAAATGCATAATTTGTTGAATGCTTTTTCTTTCTCACATGTTATGAATCTTCTTCCACAACATGACTAATATGTTGCAACCTGTGACAGGTATGGGGAAGGGGGAGGGAAAGAAGGAAGGTAAAATATGTGAAACTCAAAATCTTACAGAAAAGATGTATTTTGAAACTATCTTTAAATGTAATTGGGAAAATATTTTTAAAAAGACAAAATCTTTGAGCCCCTTTATGTTTTTCATAACCTTGTAGGATGGTGCATGGGAAGGGAAAAGATGGGTATGAAGCACATTTTAAGCCTAAAAGTGATGTAGAAATGGCTGCTTCCTTAAGTCAGATAACATCAGCTCAAATCCAAGCTAGTTACTTATTACTTGTGTGACATTGAGTGAGTCACATAACTGCAATTTTATTTCCTGAAAAATCAAGGATTAGATCTTTAAGAGTTGGATAAAATTACAGAGTCACACTAGTAAGAATGTCTGATATAGGATTTGAACTCAAGTCCTCCTGACTTCAATGCTCTATCCATCGAGCCACCTAGCTGCCCCAAGATTATCAAACCTTAAATTAAAAAAAATCAAAAAAAATTTATGGGGGTTTGCAGACTTGAATATGAAAAAAAAAGATATAAAATTTCCCCCACTAGCCTCCAGCTGAAATTTAGTCTTTCCTTTACTTATTTAAAAACATCATTGTGAGAAGAGATCTTAAGCCTCAGTAAACTGTCTCGGGGGCTGAACAAAAAAATATGAAGCCCTGAACTAGATGATGCCTATAGGTCCTTTAGGCTTTAAATCCCATGTTGGCCTGGTTCAGATTCCAGGTCATTCATTTTTATTATAGGAGCTTTGGGGGGGATATTACCCAAGGGGACAGTTATGGCAGGGGCACCTGACCTTCCTTAGAAGACTTCCTATGGTCAAGCTAAATGAGTGACCTAAGTGGAGGGATCATTTTTATTACTTTTATTTCCTCTTGACATGAGATTTAGGAGAATGAGAACTCAATCATCAGATAAGGTGATTAGATATAAAAGGGAAGAGAAAGACATCTTCCCAACTGTCCACAACTCAGTACAAGACTTCCTGGGTTTCTCAGAAACCATTTATTTTCATTATTTTTAGGGTGCCATGATATTGCCTTCCATTTAAATGCCATGAAGTTTCAGCCATTGCCTAATCATTTGTCATTTCCTTAGTTTCTGGGTCTTTGTCTCTACCAAAGGAGCTGCGGTAAATGAAGGTTTTCCTTTTTCTTTTCAAAGCAGGGAGGAGGAGGTTTAGGCAGAAGGTGGGAAGGAGAAAGAATGAATTATTAATTGAAAAAGTACAATTTTTAAGTCTAAGGAGAGAGGCCTAAGACAATTTTTTGAATCTAATAATGTCAAGTGATTTGCCTATGGTCACAGAGGCAGTAAGGGGGAAAACCTTTATTCAAACTGGGGGTTTCAGACTTGTAAAAAAAATCCTCTCCTGAGGAATGGGGTTCTACTGAAGGAATCTATGCATCTGCATGGGCTTTGATGGCTGGCAGGCTCTCCATAGAGTCACCAAGACATTGGAGGTCTAGGATGAGTCTTCACCTCAAACATTTATTGGAGACAAAGTGCTCTGAGAATCCATTTCTACTTGTAGCTCATTGTCTGTGGGATTGAAGAATCAATCACAACAATTCCATCAAAGTCCATTGTGCCCCATGGCACACCTGATGGACCATCCGTTTGGAAAGATAGTCACAGAGAAAGGCAACAAGAACTGGGTCACAGGCAGAGTGGATCAAGACACAAATGAAAATTCTCGAAGTACCTTTGAGCCTCTTGGTCCTAAGAATCCTTGTCTTCCTGGAGCCCCTGAACACTTGCAAAGAGCACAGCAGCACTGTCTTTCTGCGATATTGTCCTAGAGAGGAGAGAACGAGAGTGAGCATCCTTTTTCCAGAAAAGGAAGGTAATAGCATTTGTATATGATAATAGGCACTCTGCTAAGAGGTTTAGCAAATTTTATCTCATCTGATCTTCAAAACCACCATGGGAAGTAGGTACTGCAATTTATTCCCATTTTACAGTTGAGGGAGTTGAGGCTATCAGAGGTTAGGTGACTTTCCCAGAGTCACACATATACTCAGTGTCTGAGGTCAAATTTGAACTCAGATCTTTCTAAGTCTCTACACTAAGTCTTCTTCACAGTGCTCTCTATACACCATACTTCCTTGTTGCCTCTTAAGAAAAAGATACCCCCCTCTAAAAAAACCAATATTGTTCAGATACTTTTTTTAGAGTCCCAAATGGAGTCAAACCAAATGAGTCTTTATTAAATACTACAGATCAGTACTAGGCCACTATACTTTAATGGACATAAAGATGAAATGAGACAGTCCTTGACCCTAAGAGTTTACATTCTATTAAGGCAATGAAACATATTCACAGGATGCATACAAAATAAATATATCCTGACCCCCTGCTACCTCTCCAGTCTTCTTATACCTTATTCATTCTCAAGACTCAACAATCCAGTGGCCCTGGCACCACTGCTGTTCCTTGAACAAGTCACTCCATCTCCAGGCTCTGGATATTTCCATCAGCCGCTCTCCATGCCTGTAATATTCTACCCCTTCTTCACTGCCTGGCTTCCCTGGCTTCCCCCAAGCATAAACTTCAAGAAGTCTCTCCCTATCCCCCTTACTGCTGCTGCCTTTTTTCTGTTGAGTATCTCCAATTTGTCTTCTATACACAGGTCACATTTGAAGTCAGACCTTGCAAAAGGTCTTATGTATTTGCATGTTATCCCCCCATTAGATTGTGAGATCCTTGAGGGCAGGGATTAATCTTGCCTTTCTCTATATCCCCACTACTTAGCAGAGTGCCTGGCACTCTCTAAGTGCATCATAATTGCTTGTTGACAGATTGATGGAGAGGCAGGAGTGATTATTTCTGATCTTTCCCAACCTTCTCAATGATTGTCTTGTCTCTTGAAGTGGTCCTTCAACTCTCGTCACCATCCTTGAGCACCAAACACAACCTTTCACCATGGAGGGTCCTGGAATGCCCTCTTGGTCTAGTCAGTAATTTCTGCTTCTGGGATTTTTTTTCATATCCACATATTTAAGAATATCTTTGTTCATAAAAACAGCAAAAAAGTATCCATCTTTTCTATCAGGGCAACTTCTTCATCAGAAGAACCGTTTCTCCCCTAATCCAGTTGAACCCTCCAAATGAGATGATCATTAGGGTTGGGGAAGGGTAACTTTGGAGATGGCAAGAGTTTACTCAGAGGAAGACTTGCCTCCATAGGAAGGGAGACTGTCGGTACTTAATTATTTTCTATATTGCCTCCCCCCATCTGAATGTAATCTCCATGAGGGAAAGGGTAATTTCTGCCTTTCTTTGTAACCCAGTGCTTAGCACAGTTCCTGATGCCAGTGTTCATTGACTGACTTATTGATCCACTTATTCACCAAAATAGCTCCTGATACTCTGGTCAAATGTAAAGAATATTTGGGAACAATTACTTGATATGCAGTTTGATAGCACAAACTTTACCTTTATTTTGTCATCCTATATGCATTTGAGTAGCTTAGTTGGATGCTACCAAGAAGGTTCAGGAGGAAATAATATTCAGACAACTATGTACTCATGTCACCTAAATACAAGAAAAAGTAACCCCCCCCATAAAGGTTGAAATCACCTGAACTTTGGTTCCCCATATCAAAGTAACTCACCAGGTACTTTGTCAGTGTGCTGCTCAGGTCTCTCATTCTAAGGTTTAGATGTGTCCTGTATTCGAATCCTTTTCCAAATTCAATGCTTGAAAAGTCCTCATGATAAGAGGTGGCATTCAGGCCAACAACAAACAAACCCATCAACCCTTATGAACATAAATGAGACAAAACATAAGTGGGTCCAAATTAGAAAACAAAATACCTCACAAAATAGATGTCTTTCCCACAATCGGACCCCGTGCAGTCTCAATTAATGCATGTCTTCTAATTAACCAATCACGCAAGAGGCCTATTTTAAGCTCTCCTTATATATATCAAGCACTACACTGAGGTGGAATGTGGTGTGAGGTGTTGCTCTCAAATTAATTTTCTTTCACATTACTTTCCATTTCTCCTAATTGTTCTTATCAAATAGTGAGTTCTTTTCTAGATAATTTGTGCTTTCAGATTTGTCAAACTATTGTTTTTGACTCTCTTTTCTTTTCTGTCTCATTAATTTACTTTTCCATTTTTTTGCAAGGCAAATGGGGTTAAGTGGCTTGCCCAAGGCCACACAGCTAGGTAATTATTAAGTGTCTGAGACTGGATTTGAACCCAGGTACCCCTGACTCCAAGGCCGGTGCTTTATCCACTGCGCCACCTAGCTGCCCCTACTTTTCCATTTTTAATTATTTTCAAATGGTTTTGCTAAGTCATTCTTTATAAAATAGTTTGAGGTATGGTAATACCATTTCCCCCTTCACCATTTCTACCTTTTTTTCCCATTCCCCCCCCCATATTCTAACTTCTACAAATGTTCTGTAAACTATCCCTTTGCTAGCTTGGCATAGTATTAAATGTGCAATTCAGTCAGTCAAGAAACATTTACACCGTGCTGAGTGATGGGGATACAAAAAGAAGGAAAAGACAGTCCTTGCCCTCACAAAAGGGGCATCAACAAGCAAACAAACTATACTACAATGTGTGTGTGTGTGTGTGTGTGTGTGTGTGTGTGTGTAGGAAAAATAGGAATGAAGAGAGGGAAGGCACTAAAATAGAAGATGATTTAATTGGAACTTAAAAAGAAGTCAGAGAATCCATCTTGCATATATATGTATATATATAATTTTATTAGCTCAGTCCAGTCATGAGCACTGTGAACTTCCTGAAACTATTTTTGCTTTTTTAAAATTTCTTCATGGAACATTTTGTGATTGAATCTATAAAAGTGATACTTTGTTAATTTTTTAATTTATTTTCAATGAAGTTGACTTTCCTTTTATCTCTTGAATTTTGTTATTCTCATATGAAAAAACTTTTCTCTTGTGAGTTTATTTCATAGAGTACAATTTTGTTAAAATTATTAATCTTCTGAATGTTTCTTCACTGATTCCTGAGGGTATTCTAAAGAAACCACTAGATCATTAGCAAATAGGATGCCTTCCATCTTGTAACTCTTGAAGAACTCATGTAGAAAGTAAGCTGCTCACTATCAAGTAAGGGATGGGAGGGAATTCTGAAGTTTCTGAGACCCAGTTTAATGTCTGGATCCTCTTTCTGTCAAGACCTACAGATCTGGAAGGAAATGACTCCCATTTGGCAAAATCACAGTGATCTCTGAGATTCTAGACTGAATTAGGGTTGTGTGATCATAGAATATTATCATTTCTACCCAAATAGGAACCCAAATCAAGTCTAAGTAATAGTGTTTTAATAAACAAAATTTTAAGCCAAAACTTAACCTTCTAGAGATGTGGTTCCTGGGAAATCATGGATGTGCATACTCCTGTAACAAATACAAAGATTTAAACTGAAAGAAAATCATCCCTTGTGTTACAAAGGTAGGCTTAACAACCAGATACTTATTCCTTGCAATTCCCCTCATGAAGAGCTCTAGTACCTTCCTAAATGAGCTTCATGGAAGAGGGAAAGGAGGCCCATGAAACATTTTTTAAAAAGGTCTAATTTGCTACTATCAGCAGATGTCAAGATCCAGGGCAGGTTGAAAGATATTGAATACATTCTATGACACTTTTCACTTGGTTACCTTGTTCTCTGAGCTCAGCCGATTTCTTTTCAAGCCTCCAGAGATCCTCAGTCCCATGTTGAAGACCATCAGAAAAAATGAGCATCACCTAGAGAGAGATGAAGAAGGAGATGGGGGAAGATATGGCAGCTAAAAATGAATTGATATGGGGAAGACTAAGAAAAGAATACCAAGATGGACCCAGAAAATAGTAATTACCTTTCCATGATTTTCAGAGTGATTAAATACTCTCCAAAGTGATTCTAGATCAGCCACTTGAAGGTGAGATGGCCCACTGACTGTGACCCGTCTTAAGGTTTCCATCATTGTTTTTTCATAGATCTGGAACCTGGGTTCAAAACTGGTATCGGCGTTCACTTTAAATGCCACACTAACTTGAGTCTTTTTCCCACACGACACACCTCTTAGAGAATTTATAGACTCTAAAAGGCCTGGAAGGTAAGATTCAAGGTATGGATGACCCTCAAACAAGGTCTGCCCTCTTTGATGAGTAGAGATGTCAAAGCCCACAACAGTATCCAAAAAGCAACCTAGAGATAGAGAGGGAAAATAACCACCCATTAATGTATAGGCTCAAGGAAAGAGAAGAGAGATTGAAAGGAAGGAAAGAATTAGCCAGTTACAGAATTATGAATTTCTTTTTTTTTTCAGCTTCCAAGCCATTTGGGATTGCCTCAATCTTCTCAACTTCAAAAATAACAGAATTTGGACTCAAGTCTTCCCGATTTTAGGTCCAACTCTCCATCTTCAATGCCACCTACTTGTCTCTGGATATAAGGATAGATGTGAGTTCATGAAATAGATGGTAAGTTGATGCTTTAAGAGGGCCCATGCTAAATCTGCCTGAAACTAATATGAAACGACCTTAAGGATGCCTCATACTAACCTTGTGACCTTGGTTCAATCCTTTGGGGTCTTTCCTCATCTCCTTCCTGCTCAAAATCTATGATTCCACGAATCATATGAATCCATGAAATAGAAAACTGGTCCTGCCCTACGCCACCCTCCTGCCTTACTTTCATGCCAAGGGTGTGGTACAAAGGGGATAATTGATGGCAACTAGACAGTGATCCTGAGGACAGCTCAGTGCCTCTACCATGGTGTTGAGTAGATAGGACTACTTCCTTGCCCCTCCTCCATGGCATATCAAAAGAATAGGGAAAAGGGATGTCATGGCACACTGTCAGGGAACTGGAAACTGTAAAAAACAGTGGCAAAGGCAGACACTTACTCTTTTGCTGACAGCTGCTACAGATTTCCCGGATGACCCTTTTTTTCACATCTACTTTCTTCAAGTTATCCAAGTCAGATACTGTGATGATCTTCTCAGGGTTGTGCGTGATATGGAGAAACTCATCATTCCGAACATTCCCAATCCCTAAGGCTACGATACACACTCCAAGCTCTCTCAGTTTTTCTACCGCCTTGGTGACCATGGTCATGCTTCCCTTCGGTCGCCCAGACAGGAGGACAAACAGTATCTGAGGGATCCCGGTCATGATCCTGCTCCCAGAAACAAATATGTCCTTCATGTGGTGAAGTGCGTCTTCTAGTCGAGGTCTTCCATTGCGCTTTAAAGCAGCCAAAATTTTAGCTTTCCGCTCATTTCTGTCCAAGGTATCATTCAGTTGGATTATTTCCTGCTGAAATGTGCCTAACTGAGACATCCCAATATGTATGTTTTGGGGTGAAATATCAAAATTATCAATGATTTCTGCCAAAAAATAAACCATTTTGCCAAATTCCAGCTCAGTTACCAAATCAGAACCATCACAAAGGAAAAACACATCTGCTTTTTTCATTTCACAAACTGAAAAAGAAAGAGACAAAATTCTATATTATATACATATATATTGAGAGGGGGGAGAGAGGAAGGGAGGGGAAGAGAAAAGGGGAAGGAAAGGGGAGGAGGTAGTATCTTTCCTAAATTCAGATGTTTTGTATATTCTACAGATGGACCCACCAAGGAGTAAAGTTAGGTGAAAGTGACAGAAGAAGAAAATTTGGTGCACAGAGAATGAGGGGAAAAGGGAAAGATTTTGTTTTGCTTTTTGTAAGGTGATGGGGTTAAGTGACTTGTCCAAAGCCACACAGTTAGGTAGCTATTAAGTATCTGAAGCTGGATTTGAACTCAGTTCCTCCTGACTTCAGGGCCAGTGCTCTAGCTACTGTGCCACCTAGTTGCCCCAAGGGGAAAGATTAATGAAAAAAATAATAATAGTAATAATAATAATAGCATTTTAGAGTGTTCATTTACATTTGCAAATCACTTTATAGTTAAATCATTTGATTATCACACAACCTTGGGAGGAAAATGTTATTGAGTATCATTCCTATTTTACAGATGAGGAAACTGAGGCATACAGAGGTTAAGTGACATACCCAGGATTACATAGCTAATAAGTATCTAAGGTCAGAGTTGAACTCAGGTCTTCAAGACTCAGAACCAGTATTCTGTTCACTATGGAACCACCTGCTTCAATTTTAGAATATCAGTGTAGATGATTAATATGAAAGGTCAAAGATGACACCAAGTGAAGGGATAAAATTACTAGAAGTCCTTCTCACTCTCTCAGGATTTGTTATTTAACTTTTCTGAGCCTCAACTTCCTTATTTGTAAAATAAGAACACTTGCTTCCACCTTACCCAGTGCTTATGAAGATGTGTTGGAATAAAGAGCTGGTGGAAAGTTGATTTCTCTCCAACCACAAACCTTCTCACCTGAGTTTGGTCTCACACTGACCAAAATGACCATGGATACCACTAACCAACTGGATTGACAGAGCATCGTGAATGGATATATAACAAGTCAAGGACAGAGAGGAAGAGCAATGGAAACTTTCCTCTCTCAAACAAAGTGGGAACCGACAAAATTAGGGGGACCTCTGACACTCATGTGTAGACTGAAAGTCATTTGTAGACTCAGAGGATTAAGAACTGGAAGATTCGTGGAATCATAGATTTTGAGCAGGAAGGAGATGAGGAAAGACCCCAAAGGACTGAACCAAGGTCACAGGGTTAGTATGAGGCATCCTTAAGGTCGTTTCATATTAGTTTCAGGCAGATTTAGCATGGGCCCTCTTAAAGCATCAACTTACCATCAAGTGCATTGTCACAAGCTTTTTTCTCAAAGGGGAGGTAAAGTTCTTTCAATTTTTCAAAATTCTCTACCATGAAATAATTGTCTTTTGAGCCCGTTATGTCAAGGAGTTCTTTCTCAGAAGCTTCAGCCACACCCACTCCATAGATGATGATGCTCTTATCTCTTAGTGTTTTGGCTGTGGGCACAAGAAGATTGCTATCATGAGATTCCCCATCGGTTATCACAATGAGCACTTGCTTGACGCCTCTCTTGATTCGACTGCCATGTCCCTCAGTAAATAGCTCATTAGTCTTGTTCAGAGCTTTGGCTGTGTAAGTATCTCCATGTCCTTTATGGTATTTAAGTGCCTTAATGATGTCTTCCCTGGTCTGGTAGGTATCAAGGTAGAACAGAATTTTAGGCTCATTTGAATATTTGAGGGCTCCAAATTGGACACGGTCTCTGCCAACATCCGCCTTGTTCACTAAATGCATTGTGAAGTTGATCATACTCTCATGTTGATGAGAATGAATGCTCGCAGAGTCATCCAGCACAAATACAATGTCTAGCACTTGAAACTGTTTGCATTCTGCAAGAAGAAGAAAGAGTTCCTCATAAAGGTCATGAAGTCAACATCCTACAGCCTCTGCTGGGAAGAGGCAATTCTCATGGAAGACTACATACAGCAGATTAGATTTCTCTGCAACCACAAACCTCACCTGAGTTTGGTCTCAAACTGACCAAACTGACCATGGATACCACTAACCAATTGGATTGACAGAGCATCATGAACAGATATATAACAAGTCAAAGATAGAGAGGAAGACCAATGGAAACTTTCCTCTCTCAAACAAAGTGGGAACAGAGTTGGAAGAAACTTCCTTAGCTGCCACTCAGACCAATCCATCCTAGAAAAAAGGACTCCTGTCATGAATTAATTTACTAGTAGTCACTTAGCTATTGCTCAGAGATGCTCAGGGAGAGAGAACCCGTAACCTCCCAAGGTAGCCGATTCATCTTTTGGACAATGATACCCAATGGCAAGATTTCCCCAAGATCAAACCTCAAAGTGTTCTTTGTGACTTTCCCTATTGCTCCTACTTTGGCACTCTGGGGCCAAATAAAGAAAAATCTATTCCCACAGATCAACAACTATCATGCCCACTCTGGCTCTTTCTCCATTCCCAACTTCCTTCCATCTACCATATAAATGCCTTTCCTTTGCCTTCCTTTGGACATTCCCTTAAGTTGTCTGTCCACTATACTATGCCATTTCCAAACTGATATTTGAAGAAAATCTAATTAACTAACTAACTGAAGGTCAGCATCTGAACTAAGATATTTCACTCATTCACATCCAGAAAAACATACATATATCTGGAAAAGAAAGACAAGACCACATGGTTAAACCTGCCTTGTGTTTGAGGTTAGGGTTTAATCTGTGGCACCCAAGATACACCATGGGATTCTTTCTCTCTCAGAACTAGATAAGCCTCATGGGGTGAGATTAAACCCACAATTGTCTTTAATTTGCATATTGATTGATGTATTCTTTGCTTGCTCTCTTTAGCATTGGCTGCCATTGACATTAACTCTACATGTTTTATAATATCTACTTGATAGTGGTAGAATAAGAAAGACACAAAATGACTGGAAACTTGAGCTTGTTCTGTGGACTCAACTGGAGGACAAATATAAAACCTTTAAAACTAGAAAGAAAGATCTGTGATCGAGTCTACAGGACAATGCAGAGGAAGAAAGGAATAGAAGAATTTTAAAATGAAGATATTGTCTTTCCATCTCCCACCATACTATTCACAGATCTCTAATTTTGTCTGTACATTTTAATATTACATCAATAATATATCTCTTCTAAGACTTGAAACTTATTCTCAGAAAAATGTTGGGAACATCAAAATGTTTCCCTTCATGCTTTATGATATTTTGTTGTCATTGAGTCTTTTTGCAGTCATGTCTGACTTTGTGACCCATTTAGGGGTTTATTAACAGAAATATTGGAGTGGTCTGCTATTTCCTTCTCCATCTCATTTTAAAGATGAGGAAACTGAGGCAATTGGGGTTAAGTGACTTGCTCAGGGTCATATATCTAGCAAATGTCTGAGGATGGATTTGAACTCAGAAAGATGAGTCTTCCTGACTTTAGACCCAGTACTCTATCCGCTGTGCCACCTTGCTGCCCTTTGTGACATTACTAGACCAAATTCTTAATTCCTAATACCCATGGCTACTACAGCCTTGGTTAAAAAACAGAGTCTTTAGAGTAAAACCAGAGTTTTTAGAGTTTGTAGAGTAAAAAAAAAAGAATTTTTTCCAAAGGCAGTTTTAATTATATCCATGGACTGGTTAGAATTATAAATTCTAATTTATTATCAAGATTGTGCTTTTTATTATTATTCCAAAAATCATTTAAGAAGTATTAACATCCCATATTCTAGAAGACTACATTCAAGTCATTTGAATGAAAATGGGACCACTTACCATGGAGAGTGCATATATCAAAAACCAGCTTATCTTCAAGTATCTTTACATTATCAAATTTTTCAACATAATAAACTAAGTTTGCATCCCCAGTGATATCCTCGAGCTGAGGTGATCGTGACCAGAAGATGGCAACCAAGAGAATAATTATGCCTTTATTCCGAAGATTTAAAGCTGGTTTTTGAACTTGGTCATTTGCCTTCCCATCTGTGATGAGGATAAGGAACTTCTTGACCCCAGAACGTCCCCCCTTTGAGGGTTCAAAGTAATCAGACACAAATTTCAGTGCTTTTCCTGTATAGGTTTTCTTTGCAATATGCGTCATTCTGTCAATCGCATCAAAAATGTCTCTTTTGTTCATATATTCAGTGAGGGCAAATTCCTTCTTGGCAGAATCGCTGAACTGAATGACACCAATATGTCCTTGATCAATATCAATGTGAAACTTGTCCACCAGGTTTTTCATAAATATTTTTATTTTATTGAAGGTTTCATTTCCTATGCTTCCAGAACTATCCACCAGAAATATGATGTCTGCTTTTTTGTCTTTACAGTCTGTAGGTTATTAAAAAAAATGATGTTAATCCAGGAGACAGTTTTCAAACTAAAAAGATAGCAAAAATAAATGTCATTAAAACAATAAATCATATTATAAAAAATCAACTCAAATTTTATGATGCATCCTTTCTTTCAGATCCTGAAAGTTGCTCCCTACTACACTAACTCAATGAAAAGTATTCTGGGGTCGAATATTAAGAATCATCAGTTTTGGGATGAAGAAATCACAACTATGTATAGTCATATAAAAATGCTTAGAGCATTGATTAGAGAAGTGAAAATTAAAACACCTTGGAGATATCACCTCATATCTATCAAATTGGCTAAAAATGATAGAAAAGGAAAATGTCACATGTTTGAGAGGATTTGGAAAAATTGAAGCACTAACAAACTATTGGTAAAACTGTGAAATGATCAAACCATTTGAAGAACAATCTGGAATTATTCCCAAAGAGCTAGAATACTGTGTAAACATATTGAGTATGTTTCTCAAAGAGGTCAGGGAAAGTGGATAAAAACCTATATGTTCTAAAATATTTATAACAGCTCTTTGTGATAGCAAAGAACTAGAAACTGAGGGGAAGCCCATCAACTGGGGAATGGCTAAACAAATTGTGGTATATGATTTTGATGGAATACTACTGTGCTAAGAAATAATGAGCTAGTTAATTTTAGAAAAAACATGGAATACTTTCAATAAATAAGGAAGATAGAAATCAGCAGAATCAAGAAAGCATTACAACATCAATATTGTTTGAAGTATACCTGGGAGTAACTAAGCTAGTTTGAGTTTTATAATTCAATTACAAAAGACTTATGGAAGAAGATGCTATCTACCTTCAGATATAGCATGGCTTGGTTTTAATAATGTTTTGTCCTTCATTTTTTTTTTAGTTTTTTTTTTTAGGTTTTTGCAAGGCAAATGGGGTTAAGTGGTTTGACTAGGCCACACAGCTAGGGAATTATTATTAAGTGTCTGAGGCCGAACTTGAACTCAGGTACTCCTGACTCCAGGGCTGGCGCTCTATCCACTGCACCACCTAGCCACCCCTGTCCTTCATTTTCGAAAAAGACCAGGATATCAGGGAGGTGATCCCATGATAAAGCACATGAATTGGATTTCAGTGAGGGAGATGCTGTGCTAAGTCACCAGCCTCACTTTCTCCTCCAGAATCATTTGGATCCATTGACCAGATATGAATCAGGATGACTGGAGATGGCCCTGGATACAAGGCAATCAGGACTAAGTGACTTGTCCAAAATCACACAGCTGGTAATGGCAAATGTCTGAGGCTGGATTTGAACTCCCATCCCCCTGACTCCAAAACCAATGTTCTATCCACTGAGCCACCTAGCTTCCCAGTATGGTTTTACACAAACACACACACACACACATTATGTATATATATATATATATATATATATATATATATATATATATATATATATATATATATGTATGTATGTATATACAACTGTGTGTATATGTGTGTGTGTGTTAAATGATAACCTCCTCTAAAAGAGTCTCAGGAGAAAGAGAGACAATTTGGAACTTCAAATTTAATGAAAAAAATTAAATTAAATTTCAAAGAAAGTATTTTGGGGGATGTAGGGGGAGAAGAAAGAAAAGTAAATTAGGACCTAAAAGAGAATATGGGTATATCTAGGTGGTGCAGTGACTAGAGTACCGGGTCCTGGAGTCAGGAGGGACTTGAGTTCAAATTTGACCTTAGACACTTAATAAATGCTTAGCTGTGTGACCTTGGGCAAGTCACTTAACCTCATTGCCTTAAATAAATAAAAATTTTTTAAAAAAGAGTATACGCTCCATTCAAAATTAATCATTTAGTCCCAAGGAGTTCTTGATGTAATAGAAAAATATTATTCTAAATTATCATTCTATAAAAATTTTTTTCTTGAGTTTTCTAAGGAGAATTCATAAATCTACTTTAGAAATTCAAAGAATATGGAGCAGCTAGTGGATAGAGCACTGGCCCTGGAGTCAGGAGGGACTTGAGTTCAAATCTGACCTCAGACACTTAATAATTGCCTAGCTGGGTGACCTTAGGCAAGTCACTTAACTTTATTGCCTTGCAAAAGCAAAAAAAAAAATAATTTAAAGAAAGAAAAAGAAATTCAAAGAATTACAGTCTTGGAATTGGGAGGAAATCCAAAGGAGATCTTGTCTAATCTGTATCTGAACACGAATTCTACCTATAACATTCCCAAAGTTATTATCCAACCATTGCTTGAAGACATCTAAGAAAGAAGTGGTTATTATCTATCTATCATCTGGAAAATACATGGGACAAAGTGATTTCTCTTACCTCTTTCCTGGCAGATGCCTCGAACAACTTCATCTTTTATGCTTTTTAAAGAGTCAAAATTATATACAAATTTCACTCTGTCCTTTGACCCTGCTATGTCTTCCAGCTCTTTTATCTTAGCTCCTTTCACACCAATTGCATGAATGGTGATGTTTTCATCTCTTAGCCTCTTGGCTGGTTCTGCAACTTCATCATCGGACTTGCCATCTGTCAAGACAAGGAGATGACAGGGGATATCGCTGGACTGTTTTCTTCCTGGCATCTTGTATTACTTGCAGCATGAAATTCAGGGCTGCTCCTGTATTTGTTTTCTTTCCCATCTGCCGGATATTGAGAATGGCTTTGTTTAAGTCCACCTTGTTAGAGTATGCACCAATGCCAAGCTCCTCTTGGCTTTTGGTTGAATACTGGACGACCCCAAATCTGACCTTCTCTGGGGCAACAATAAACATTTGTGTCACCTTGATCATGAAATTCTTGATTTCTTGGAAGTAAGTTTTAACGCTTCCTGAGCCATCAATGAGAAAGTAGATATCAGCCTTTTCTGTTTCAATGCAACCTGTAAGGAAATAAAAAGTTTAAACACTATTAATATTGGAGTTCTCAGAAAGAGCATCTGGGAAGAAAGCATTAAGGCTTTGGAAATTTCAAAGAAATGTTTCAGGGGCAGCTAGGTAAGGCAGTGTATAGAGCACCGGTCCTGGAGTCAGGAGGACCTGAGTTCAAATTTGATTTCAAACACTTAATAATGACCTAGCTGTATGACCTTGGGCAAGTTAATTAATCCCATTGCCTTAGATAAATAATATTTTTTTAAAAAGTAAACTTCCTTTCAGTCAGCTTTCTGGATCCCTAACATAGCTGTAGACTAGGGGATCATTGGAACCTTGGAGGCCCTCTTCAAACAAAAAGGACTAAGATTGTATGTAAGAGCTATTTATACATGTAAATAGTCAAATTTCCAGATGGAAAATTAAGTTTTTAAAAACAATCAGGTACAGTGTTAAATTCTAAGGGTTCAAAACCAAAATTAACTAGTTCCTGCCCTCAAGGAGTTTATATTTGATCTAGGGATATGATATAAACCAAATATGTTTAAGATATATTTAAAATAAATAAAAGGCAATTTTTTAGTTGTTATTCATTTTAGGAAAAAATGGAATGAAAAAAACCTTAGTAGAGGTCATGCCCAGTTAAAGGAAAAATACAAGTGACAAATTAATTATATTCAAATAACTTTATCTCTTTATAACATTTTTCAAAATTTATAACTGTAGAAATTCCTAATTATTCAACTCCAGTGAGTGCAAAGAAAGGAATTTTTCCTTTGAAAGTCTTCTACATAAACCATTTGAATAGGAAGCTTGATTATCAAAAAAAATCATGTAAAAGCAATTTACTACTAGTAAATTGGATTTCAGAAGGCAAATGAAAAGACAATGCAAATAGCAAGATCAGAAATGTCCCACCAAATTGCTTCAAAATTCCTTTGCTTTATTTTAAATATTCTTCCTGGTTGGAAGTGTATGCTAAATGTTAGTATGTTGTGGGGATTTTTGATCATTGATTAGGGGATTAAAATTAAACATGAATACCACCAATTCTTATATATATATATATATATATTATATATATATATATATATATTTAGTATAATTCTCAATTAAATCAAGTAAATTCAATACATAAAGCAGGAGGCTCTATTTTTTTTCAGTACATTTGTGTTTACTTAGCAGTTAGGTAAAATCTCTGGATCCCTTTTCAGAATAATGTTTTTGAATGCATAAAATAAAATACATAGGATTTCAAAAGAAATATTTAAATATGATTATCAAATTTTTAAAAATGTAATAGTTCTCCCCAGGTTAAGAACCCTTTGCATTTATATTTTAATATACTATATAAGACTCTAATTGAAGGAAAGGTGGACCTTCACAGGATGATGGAATTTCCTCATCTTATAATTCATTATGCTAGGGAAATCATAGATCAATCCCTATCCATTAATATGTCACAATTTATTTAAGAATTCTGTTTTCTTCAGACATTTAGATGACTTTTAGTTTTCTTTTTCTTTTTTTTGGCAATTACTAATAATGGATATCTCATTTGAAATATTGTTACTGATAATACTTTCAGAATTTATTGTCAACAATAAAATTATTCCATCAAGGGATATTACTTATTTCCCCTATCTTTTACAACACAGTTATATTGCTTTTCTTTTTTTCTTAAATGAATTTTTATTGTTATCATTTGTTTTTTTCTGGCATCTACATACCCCCCATTTACTTTCTCTTTCTGATTTTCCCTTACAGAGAGTTATCTCTTACAGCAAAAAAAGTATTGCTTTCCCAAAAGATCATACTAATTGGAATCATATTGCTTGCCTTCTCAATGGTAGGAGATGTGCAAGAGAGAATTAGGAACCCGAAATTTTAAAAGTGAATGTTTAAGAATTTTTTTTAAATATGGCAATTTCAAAAAAAAATTATATAAATTGGTAATTCTACTAGCAATGAATATCTCTGTTCCTCAACAACTTTGCCAACATTATTTTCTTGTGTTTCATTATCTTTGCCAATTTGAGGTGATGCTGTATCCAAGTTGCTTTAATTTGCATGTCTCTCTAGGCTTTAATAATTTAAAGTTGAGACAACTTTAGAGAGTTTTTTTTAATAAAAGAAACAAGATTAACACTCACTTGATGATGGAGAAAGAGAAAAGACAAATTAAAGTCAGATAGTAAATAAAGCTTTAATAGTTTAAAATCACCTAGACTGTGGGAACACTCTGTATTCTTTGATCATTGTTCATTGTGGGTGGGGAGGTTTTGAACAAGTTTTTTTTTTTTAATAACAACTTACCAAAGCTACACACACACACACACACACACACACACACACACACACACACACACACACACACACAACCACACACGCACACACTCACACTTTCACCTAGGGCAACTAGAATCAAAATTATGGCAGAACAAATTTGAAAATGAGGAACTGAAGACATACCTGTTTTGTAACGTTCAGTTTGTTCGTGTTGGATGGACATCCTATACGGTATTTCATACTGGAGTTTTTTTAGAAAAGTGACACTGTAAGAATCTAGATCTGCATAGCTCCTCTGGGCAGAAATATAATGATCTGGAGGGTAAGATGCTATCTGTTCCAACTGGGTGGCATTATAGCCTTCAATACCTATGGCAAAGATGGAGACACCCTCCAGCAGAAGATCCTCAGCTGCTTTGTTTACCTCATCTTCTGATGATCTATGAGTGACCAGGACGGCTATCTGTCGCACACCCTGGGCCTTCCTGCTGTGGCTAAAGACTTCTCTAGCCTTCTTCAAGGCTTTCCCAAGGTAGACCTTTCCATCCCTTAGAGAGAGACTTCCAATGGCCTGTACCATCTCAGCATGGCTCACATGGGTTTCCAAAGAAGTCACCACCTCTGCCTTGTCACTGAACTTCAAAATACCTATCCTGGTACACCCTGTCCTCACATCCATGGAGGCTGTGATATTCTCTAGGAAACTCTGAAGGTTTTCCAAGCTTCTTCTGTCCTTAAAGGATTCATCCAATATGAAGACAATGTCCGCCAAGGAATCTCTTTCACATACTGTGAGGACAAAAGAAGAGGTTAATATAGCCTGTTTCTCTACTTCTGTGAAGACAGATAATATGAAAGTGATTATGAAAAAATAATTATGAAATAATTGCTAATTAAAATGAAGTAAAAGTAATTATGAAAGACATTTCAGTTACTTGAAAAACATTAAGAAAGTAAAGACGTTAAGTTCATTTGGTATTTGGAATTCAAGAGATTTGGGTTCAAATCCTGCCTCCTAGCACTTCTTAGCTATGTGTCCTTGGGTGAGTCATTTAACTTTTGTTTGCCTCAAGCATTCTCTGAGATTATAAATGATAGATGAGGTGCGAATAGTATCAGTTCTCTTGACACAAATTACAGATTCTTGATGATTGTTGATCTCACAGGATTGTTGTGGGGCCAAAATGAAAGAATGAATGTTAAGTGATAGAAACCCAACTATCTTGGTAACTAATCCCCACTTTACAGATGAGAATGGTAAAAGTGCATCAAATAGATATGCCTTGCCCAAGGTCACATAGCTACTATAGGCAGCTGAGGCAATATCAGAACTCGAGTCTTCCTGATTCCAAGTTCAGCATTCCAACATCTACGGCCAGAAAAGAAGCAATTGCCAATATGGAAGTCATTTCTAAATGAGCATGGAAGCTCTATGCAGTCAGATTATTGACTGGTTATAGCAAGACTAAAAGAAAAACTGGGATTGTTGCTGTTTGTTTTGGATTCATAGGATCATCAATTTGGATCTGGGAGGAAATGCAAACATCATCTCATCCAGCCCTGTCATTGTGCAAAAGTAGAAGCTCAGACTCAAGAGTTAAAAGACTTAACAAAAGTCGAGTGTGAGTATGGAAAGACAGGATTAGAACCCAATATTGGCTCTGAATTCACTCCTCATTTCACTGCAAAAGAAAGGATTGGAATTAAAAATGGAAGCTCTAACCCAAAATGCAACCCCATTAGATGATGGTCCCTTCTGTCAAAAGGTATAACAAGTGAATTTATAGTCAAAACTGGCATTTCCCTTGGTTACCATGTTATTTCTGCTTGGCAAGGACATTAAATGAATTAACAGTAAAGATATAGATACCGATGACTTTCAAGTTTCTAGGTAGTGCCATAGTGCACAGAAAGGTGGACCCAGAGTCAGGAAGACCCAAGTTCAAATTTAACCTCAGACTCTTGCTAGCTTAGTAACCCTGGGCAAGTCCCTTAACCTCTGCCTGCCTCTGTTTCCTCAACCGTAAAATGGGGATAATAATGACCCCTCACTCCCAGGGTTGTTGTGAGGATCAAACAAGATAATTTTTGTGAAGAACTCAGCATAGTTCCTGGTGTACAGTAGGTGAAATATAAATGTATTTCTTTCCTTCATTTTTAAAAATTTTATTTTTATTTAAAGCAATAGGGTTAAGTGGCTTGCCCAAGGCCACACAGCAAGGTAACTATTAAGTGTCTGAGGCTGGATTTGAACTCAAGTCCTTCTGACTCCAGGGCCAGTGCTCTATCCACTGCACCACCTAGCTGCCTCTGTTTCCTTCATTCTTTCCTAGAGACACCTTTTCTTAGAGAAATCAAAACAACTACCACAATAAAGGAGAAAGTCCAGTAATTGCCTAAACAACAACAAATGTTTGCCCTCCTTGCCAAGCAAAGGCAAGATTATAACAGAGAGGGATACTTTAAAATATAAATTCACTTGTAAAATCTCCCAACAGGCAATTAAGAAAATTATCATCAGCTTCACCTCACAAAAGAGTGAAAAGAAGTTGAGAAGAAAATGAAAAAGAAGAAATTAGTAGATGAAACTGGAAATAATCTGAAGTGGAACAGACTGTCTAAGTTTTCTACAGCGATTTTATTCTTCCTTAGATTCCACCATTTCAGTGGGTTACTGATAATGATAATGAATTGAAATTAAGAAGTACAGCTGAGGGGCGGCTAGGTAAAGCAGTGGATAGAGCACGGGCCCTGGAGTCAGGAATACCTAAGTTCAAATCTGATCTCAGACACTTGATAATTACCTAGCTGTGTGGCCTTGGGCAAGCCACTTAACCCCATTGCCTTGTAAAAAAACAAAAAAGAAGTACAGCTGAGTCTGCCAACCAAAAACATGATTTGGAGAAATCTAAATCTATGCTGGAAGCAACATAATTTTAAAGGAACCATTAGTTTATTTTTCAATATATTTCAAAGAGATGAAGATTTCAAAAAGTGGAAAAGATACATAATCTGCACAAATTGTGCACAAAGATGCACAAATCTGCCAACTTTTTCAGCTTTAAAAATTTTGTTGTGGACATCTATGCACTTAGTGAGGTAGCCTTGATGAAAATATAAAATGAGAATAAACAGGCTTTTGCAAATGATTTTTGCAGTTAACAAAGAAATAAAAGGGAATATAACGTTCATTTGTTTCTATTGCTTATTGATTTTTTAAAAAGCATATGATTTGGTGGTGCAAAATGTGACCTTAAAATTTCTCCTCTAATAAGGTATCTTTTACCCATTAGATTACACAAGGTTTTGTTACAGATGTGTTAAATTCCTTCTCCTGTTCATTATACAGATGAGGAAACTGAGGCAAACATGGTTAAATGACTTGCCCAGGGTCACATAGCTAGTAAGTGTCTGAGGTCATATCTGACTCCGGACTCAGCCCTCTATGCACAATGGCACCATCCTAATTGCTCTAATCAAAAAGGACACGCATAAGTGGATCAAAGACATGATCAAAGACACAGAGGACCAGAAAAGGAAGTTGGCTAATCATGGAACAACAACATGGGCTGTTTGACTTTTGCACTAAGATAGAACACATGGAAACAATGTTAGGATGCATGGATGGGATTTAGGCAACAGTCGTACAGAGTAACTGGGCTGTAATTTGCCCAGATGGGAGGAATGCCTACATAATAGATCATGATAAGATTATCAACATGTTAAGTCTTGATTTATCCATGCATGAACAAACATTGAGTATCTACTGTATTTTTCAGGATGCACAATGCTGCAAGGAATGCAGACCAGTGATCACAACATATTTTATCTATGCCACTTTCAAAATTTTTAAATGAGCCCTCCAAGGAATTAGATATCTCTCATATGACTTTTGCCAATTGACTCACCCACTTCATCAACATCTTGTATTCTTTCCTTGTGCTTTATTGTCTCCTTAAGGATCCTGGTCATGTTTTCTGAAAATGTGCCCACATTTCTGACTGTCTTAAGATTATAGTGATACTGAGAAGTGGCCATGGCTTTTAGATTTTCTTCAGAAGCATTCTGCATCCCCAGTGCGATGATTTTCACTCCATCTCTCTGCAAGGCTTCTGCAGGTCCTACCACATCATCCTCAGATATGCCTGAAGCCAAGACAACTAAAATCTGAGGAAATAGTTTCTTGTCTCTTTCCTCTGCTGACCCTGAGAAGTAGGTCTTGTGGACTCTCTCTAGAGCGTTGCCTATTCGCAGGGACCCGCCGATGTATTCAAAGTTCTTCTTGAGGTGGTTCAACATGGCATTCTTGGTCTTGAAGGTGCTCAGCAGGAACTCCCGGTGCAGATCGTCACTGTACTGGGCAAGGCCGATCCGGAACTTGTTGGTTTCAATGGGCAGGCTGCTGACCATCTTGCTTATGAAAGTTCTCACAAAGGGGAAGGACTTACTCCCCAAGTGATCAGAGCTATCCACCAGAAACACAACATCAGCAAACTCAGGACCTGTAGACCCCAAGTCAGAAACAAAGAAAAAAGCAGAAAGTTATTATAGAACCTGGATCCTCAAAATCACAGGACAATAGGATACTTACTTGAGAAACATATTGTCATTTTGGATATAGATCCTAAATTCAAGAAAAGCAGCATTCTGTTCTGATCAAATCTTAGAAAATTATCCTTAATGTTATTCTAATATTACAAATTGAATAGTAAAAAAAGTGGAGAGCAGGGTACCCATCAATGGGATAATGGTTAAACAAATTATAGTATATGAATGTGATGAAATGCAATTATGCAGTAAAAAATGATGAAGGAAATGGTTTTAGAAAAAGACTTGTATGAATAGATGCAGAGAGAAATGATCAGAATCAGGAGAATAATTTATAACATATAAATAACATAAAATTATGAAAAAAAGAACCAATTTTGAAAGATTGGGGAACTATAATCAATGCAATCATCAATCATGACTGAAGAATACTTTTTTTTTTTGCAAGGCAATGGGGTTAAGTGACTTGCCCAAGGCCACACAGCTAGGTCATTATTAAGTGTCTGAGGCTGGATTTGAACTCAGGTACTCCTGACTCCAAGACTGGGGCTCAATGCACCGTGCCACCTAGCCACCCCTGAAGATGAATTATGAAAAAGAATGTTGTGCACCCAGAGAGAGACAGACAAATAAGCAGCATGAGACACCCATTTTTGGATCTGACCAGTATGGACATTTGTTTTGCCTTTCTGTGCATATTTACTATAGGGTTTTATTTCCTTTTTTTTTCCCCTCATGGTGGGTAGGGGTGGATGACAGACTAGGGAGAGGTAGAAAGGAAAAAAGATCCATGATGATTGAAAAAATAAAATTTAATTAATAAACAAAAGAGGAGTGGGGTAGAGGGAAGACTTGTTTTTTTTTTGTAACTCTATACTAGTCATTTCTGGCTCTAGTCTATTTGGTTTATTCTTCTGTTATCTAGTGTCACCTTACAGGTGACTGCTCATTATGCTACATTATGTAAAATGAGTATAAATTGTAAGTATATCATTAGGATGCACTATTGATTCTAAGTCCAAGAAACTTCAAGAAGGCTGGGATATTGGCCTTTGGGAGAGGTTTTAAAAGTTATCTCTACCAGGACCATTTTTAATGGAAGGTCAGAAAGGAAACATTCATTTTAAGAAATGTGGGGAGGGGGCGGCTAGATGGTGCAGTGGATCGAGCACTGGCCCTGGAGTCAGGAGTACCTGAGTTCAAATCCGACCTCAGACACTTAATAATGACCTAGCTGTGTGGCCTTGGGCAAGCCACTTAACCCCATCTGCCTTGCAAAAACC